>NW_012098555.1:452183-507151 GCF_000951045.1 Mandrillus leucophaeus | reverse complement strand
TTCAGTGACTCACAATTACTGCGTTCTCCCTCCTCTAGTGCCCAGAGAGGCTCTCTGCACTACTGTCAGACTGGCTAGCCAATGTTCCCATAAGGGCCAGAGTCTCTTAACTCAGCATGTGGTAAATACTGTGTGGCCTGAGACACACCCTTCAGGACAGTGGGCTCCCCTTCGGCCCAGGGCAGGTCCATAAATGCTAAGACTCAAGTCCTGGAATTAGCGACCCCCAAAAGCCTGCTTGTTGCTCTACACCCCTGTAGCTGTGCTGGTACCTAAGGTGCAAGACAAAGTCCCCTTTACTCTTCCCTCTGCTTTTCTCAAGCAGAAGAAATTTTGCCCCATAGGCACCACATCTGGTAATGTCCTCAGTCTCACCTGAAGCCAGTACATCTCAGATACTCACCCAAAGCCATAAACGTAGTACCTGGGTATCACTGCTGGTTATTCAGGACCCAAGGGCTCTTCAGTTAGCAGATGATGAATGCTGTCAGGACTGGGGTCCTTCCTTCAAGACAGTGGGTTCCCTTCTGGCCCAGAGTGTGCCTAGAAATGTTGTCTGGAAGCTAGGGTTTGGAATGGCAGCCTCATGAGTCTGACAGGTACCCTACCCTGCTGTAGCTGAGCTGGTATGCAAGATGCAAGAAAAGGTCCTCCCTACTCTTACCTCTTCTTTCCTCAAGCAGAAGAAAAGGGTCTCTTTTGGAGCCACAGGCTAGGCAGCCTTGCCTTAGGGGAGAGGTGATGCCAGCACTCCCTTAGCAGCCTTAGCTTGTGTCACAGTAGATCACATGCCCCTCCCTTCCACCCAAGTTCACTGCCTCTGTGCCTAGTTCAGCACTAGGACTTGCCTAAGATTTGCAGATCCTAAGGCCTAGACTGCCTTTCAAGTTTACTTGGAGACACAGAGTACTGTAGACCTTGATGGCAAGGATTGACAGAACTCAAGTATCAAGTACTAGGATCAGTGATTCCCCTCTGGCTAAGGCCGATTTAAATGCTCCCTTTCTGGGAAGGCATCAGCTGAATTTGATCTGGTTTTCCTTTCTGCTCTAACAGAACAGCAATGAGCTCAATGCCTCAGAAAACCTGTGTTCTCCCTCCCGCAGCACCCAGAGAGGTTCTCTGCACCACAGGGCCACTGCCAGGGGTGGGGGAGGGGCAGCATCAGTGATTCTGGACTGTTCTATGTCTTCAGTGCCTCTTTTCAGTGATATGAAGTTAAAACTGGGTACTAAAAGCGCTCATCTGATTTTTTGTTCTTATGAAGGTTTTTTTTCTGCATAGCTAGTTGTTAATTTAGTGTCATTGTAGTGGAAACAATCAGTAGAGCCTTCTATTGTTTCATCTTGCTCCACCTCTTTATGCTGTTTTTTTTAAATATAACTATAAAGCAAAGTACTCCTAAAGTAAGAGTCAGTGTCTTAAAAATAAGTACATAATAATTATTGTACTTTAAATGTTTTACAGACTATCTAACTGAAAATAGTAGGAAACAGCAGAAATATCCCTTTCTCCATTTCTTTCCTACAATCAAATTCCTCCTGTTCTGTCTTGCAGTGTTTTAGTTCTGCGAACTTTTATTTCCTTTCCTTTTTAATAAGCAGGATATTTTTCAATTAAACTTATTATGTTTAATAATTACAGATTATCATGCTGTTGTCACAGATAGTACAAAAATATCTCATGCACACTTTGCCCAGCTTCCACAATGGTAAAACTTTCAAAACAATAGTAAAGTATCACAATCAGCGTATTTACTTTGATCAAGAGACAATCAAGAGACAGAACATTACCATCACCATATGGATTACTCATTTTTTTTCTTCTTTTTATAGCCATGCTAATTTTCCTTTTTCTTCTCCCTCATTCTACTTACTTAAAGCCTGAAAACCAATAATCTGTTCTCCTTTCACTATTTTTTTTTTAAATTTCAAGCATATCATTTAAATGCACTCATGTAGTATATAATATTTGGAGACTGGCTTTTTTTCACTCAGCATTTTATTTGGGGATTTATCCAAATTTCTGTGCATTTCAACATTTTGGTCTTTCTCTATTGTTGATTAGTATTGAATCATATGACTGTTTCAAAGTTTGTCTAATTATTCACCCACTGGAAGACATTTGGATTGTTTCCAGTTTGGGGCTATTATGAATAAAGGTGCTATCAACATGTATGTATAAGTTTTCCTGTCAAGATAAAATTTTATTTCTCCATTGTATATTTAATTTTTTAAAGAAACTGACAAACAGTTTTTCAGAGTAGCTGTACCATTTCACATGTGCCAGTTTCACCACTTCCTTATCAGCATTTTGTGTTGTCACTACTTTTTACTATAATTTTTCTGATAGGTGTGTAGTGATAAACAACTGTGATTTTTAATTGTATTTCTGTAATGGTTAATGATGTTGAACACCTTTTCGTGTGCTTGTCATCTGTATATCCTTTTCGTTGAAATAACTGTTCATTATTTTGCCATTTTCTAAAGGGATTTTTAAAATGTGTTGTTTGTTTTTGTTTTTCAGTGTTGACTTTTGATAGTTTCTTATATATTACAAACACTAGGCCTTTGTCAGATATAATTGCAACTATTTTCTTTCAGTCTGTAGTTTGGCTTTTCATTTTTGTAACAGGGTCTTTCATGGAGCAAAAGTACTTTGGTGAAGTCCAATTTATAAACAATTTGCTTATGTGAATTGTACTTTTGATGTTAATAACTCTTTGCCTAGCAATAGGTTCTGAGGATTTTGTTTCTTTCTAAAAGCTTTATAGTTTTATATACTACATTACGTCTGTGATCCATGTTGAGTGAGTTTTTTCTATGAAGTGTGAGATTTTAAGTCTTAAGCCAAAGTTTTGTTGTATTTTTCTTTTGCCTAGCAATGACCCATGGCTGAAATGGCTTTCAATATTCTAATAAATTGTTTTTGCACGTTTAACAAAAACCAGATACTTACATGGAGTTATTTCTGAGTTTGCTATTTCTTTTGATCTGCCTGTCTATTTATCTGCCAATACCACTAGAATCTTGATAGCTATAGATATATAATAAATCTTGATATTAGCTAAACTATTTATCTCACTTTATTTTTTCAAAATTGTTTTAGCTATTTGAATCATTTGATTTTCCATATAAATTTTAAACAATCTTGTCTATATCTACAAAAAATCTTGCTGAGATGTTTATAGATATTGTGGTAAACCTGCTTACGAATTTGAAGATATTTGACATCTTTATTATTTTGAGCCTTCCAATCCATGAACCCTGTGCATCTTTCCATTTGTTTACATCTTCTTTGACTTCTTTCATTAGTGTATTCTAATTTTCAGTATGCGAGGCCTGTACATATTTTGTTATAATTGCACCTAGATATTTCATTTTGTTTTTAGCTATTTGAAATGTCATTGCATCCTTAATTTCAGTGATCATGTTTTCTAATACACAGAATTTAAACTGATTCTTTTATGCCTATTTTATGTTCTGTATGTCTTCTAACGTTAGTGGATGCCTCTATTTATTCTCAAATGATGTTTGTTGATTCCTTGCAATCTAAAAAATCTGGTTTGACTGCAAACAGGAAGTTTTCTATTCAATTTTTGTATAAAATTATTATTATTTACTTGATTACATTATACCAGAACTTTAGTGAAATGTTGAACGAGAGTGGAGAGAATATGTATTTTTGCCTTGTTTTTTATCTTAAAGAAGGCTAATTATCTACTTTTGTTGTTGTTGCTTGTGTTTCTGCTGTCTTAATTTAAAAACAATTACCTAAACTAGAGTTAAAAATATTTATTTCTGCATTTTCTCCTAAAAAGTGTATGGTTTTATTATTTACATTTGGGTCTGTGTTACATTTTGAGTTAAGTTGTGTATAATGCATTTGATAGAGATTCAATTGTGTTGTTTTCCATGTGAATATCCATTTCATTTGTCCCAGCATCATTTTGGAAGAGGCTGTGTTTCCCCAATTGTGTTGTCTTGGCATCTTTTTCAAAACTCAATTGACTGTTAATGTAAGGTTTTATTTCTGAATTATCAGTCACATTTCATAGATTTTTTATGTCTATCCTTATATCAGGACATGTTATTTTCATTATTGTAGCTTTGTAGTAGGTTTTGAAATCAGAAAATGCAAGACTTTCAACTTTTATTTATCAAGGTTGTTTTGGTTATTCTGGAACCTTTGCATTTCCATATGAATTCTAGGATTCGCCTATACATTTCTGGGGGTAAAAAGCAGCTAGAATTTTGATTGGGTTTGTGTTGAATCTGTAGATCAATTTGAAGAGTATTTTAATCTCAACAACATTAAGTTTTTCAATTCATGGAATAGGATGTCTCTCCAGTTATTTAGATATTTCTTAATTACTTTCAGTAATATTTTGTGGTTTTTAATGCTAAAATTTTATACTATGTCAAATTTATTCTTAAATGTATCATCATTTTGATACTTTTGTGAATAGGTTGCTTTCTTAATTTTAGTTTTCAATTGTTAATTGCTGATGTGTGTCTGCAAAATTGACTTTTTATAGTGATCTTGGACCTGCAAACTTGATTAGCTGTTTTTTAATTCTAACTTTTTAAATGTGTGAATTACTTAGGGTTTTTTTAATATAAAAAATCATTTCATCTGTGGAGAAAAAAATTTACTTTTTCCTTTTTTGTCAGAATGCCAATTATAATTTTTTATCTTAACTAATTGCCTTGGCTAGAACTCCTAGTGCAATGTTGAACAGAAATAAAAAAAGTAGATGTATTTGTTTTGTTCCTGATATAAGGAGAAAAGCATTGTTTTTATTAAATATGTTAGCTGTGAGTTTTTCATAGATATACTTAAGATGATGGGATAATTTCTTTCTACTTCTAGTATGTTGAGTGTTTTTATCATAAACACATAATGGATTTTATTAAATAATTGCTTTCTACATCTATTCAGATGATCATGTGCTTTTGTCCTTTATTCTGTTAACATGCTATTTTGCAATAATTGATTTTCATATATTAATTCAACCCTGGATTCTTTTGATAAATCAAACCAGGTCATGATGTATAATCTGACTGTCTATTTATATTTTTGTCTTTCATTTGTTTCTCAGACTAAACAATCTCCACTGATCTATCTTGTAGAGCACTGTGTCTATCTTCCAGTGCACTGTGCCTATCTTCCAGTGCACTGTGCCTATCTTCTAGTGCACTGGCCTATCTTCTAGTGCACTGTGCCTATCTTCTAGTGCACTGTGCCTATCTTTTTTCACAGTTTAAGTCTGGTTGTGATTCCCTCTAGAGATTTTTTTTTCATTTCGGTAATTATACTTTTCAACTTCTGAATTTTAACTAGGTTCTTTTTTAATAATTTCTATCTCATTGATATTTGGTGGCACATTATTCTCATACTTGTGTTTAATTACATGTGTTTTTCTTTAGTGTTTTCAGGATATTTATTATGGCTCATTTAAAGTCTATTTCAGATAAGTCTAACATCTGGATTTCCTCAGACACACCATCTATTGCTTCTTTTTTATCTGTGTACGAGCCACACTAATTTTCTCTTTTTTTACATGCCTCATAATTTTGTGTTAAAAACTAGACATTCAAATATGAGTATCTAGTGGCAAATCTGTAATTCAGAATACTTTTCCACCAAACCAAGATGTGTTGTTTCTATTTGTTGTTGTTACTGTTGTTGCTGTTTGTTTGTATAATGACTATTAATTTTGTAAAGTGTGTTGTATTCTTTTTCATGTGTGAATACTTGTCTTTCTTGGCTACTTTATTCATCACCTAGTGATTGGACAAAGATTTCCTTAAGTGCCTTGAACAAATAAATCTCCCAGCCTTTGTCAAAGGACCCCTGTGTATATTGAGAGACCCTTTCAACACTTCACGGGACATTTTACCTCTCTACTTTTGCCTTCACTCCCTGGTTACATCAAGCCTTATTCTCAGCCAGCTGTGAGAGATTAGGGCCCTCTCACGTCTTTCCTAAGTGTATTCACAACCCTAATCATATGCATAATTTTCTAGGTTTCCATGAATATATTAGTTTTTATTTTTAAGGGTATTTTATTTTTCTAAAACAGCTTCTTGTTAGTCCCAATTGGAATCTCCACTGAAGGCAGCTGCAATATTAAGCAATTGCCTCTGATGGGTTGTGCTATTTGCACAAAGCAAGCTCTGAATCAGCTCAAATAAAGACAAATGTCGATAGTAGAGCTTTTTATGCAACTTTCAGATGGGCTATATAGTGGCAATTTTCTGGGAATGGGGCTTTCTCCAAACACATTCTGCACTTACAATGACTTCTAGGATGCTGGTTTTCACAACTCCTGTATTTGCAAAGTTACTGGTTTTCAAGTCTACATAGAACTGGAAAGAAGGGAGTAAGAACAGGGTAAGGTAAAACACCACAAAACTCACTGTTCTTACTAAGATACACAAATTTTTCTTGAATAATTATTCCCCAAATTGTTTCAACCCTTGGCTTATTCCTAGAATTCTTTATTTTGGAATTGAATTATAAAAAAAAAAAAAAATTGATTTTGACAATTTTTGCAAGTGCCCTCACTTTTCTACTTTGGAGGAGTAGATATTGGAGGTTTTCATCTGTTTTATTTCAGATGTGCTTTTGTATTTAGATTATTTTTAATAACAGCCTTAAATATTTGTCAATATTTTCTTAATTAAATCTTGCTTTACGTTTCTCAACTGCTGCCTATAGAGTAGAACAAAATGTCTTAGATAAGTATTCAAAATTTTCAATATTCTGACCCCCAACCAATCTTAAAAACTTATTTCTAAATATTTCTTTCTTATATTATAATCCTCTCAGTCTATTAAAAAATAATTTATTTACTTCAAACTTTTTAAAAAAAGTTATCTTTGGAAAAGCAAAGATATATATATCTGGGATGGACTTTGTATCTGCCATCTCTGTATGACCAAGAAAAGAGGCTATCTATTCTATGGTCATTTTGTTTAATAACTCAGAAAGAAATATCTTTTTTAAATTCTTAAAGCAATTATTTTTTAACAAATACAATATTTTCAGTTATATTATATTCTTTGTCTTTATATGAATTAGTATTTTGTTATATTTCTTCTATTATAAGAAAAACTCTTAGGAAGTATGATAATAATAATATATGTACCCGTGGAAATATGTCAAGCATTCAATAAATACTTCCTGAATAATTAAACTGATAATGAATGAATGAATACAGTGTAAATAAATACTATTCTCTTATCACCATTAACTAAATAATTATTTCTAATTTTTATTTTTCACCAGTATTTCCTAATGGCATCCTTTGCGTGTAATAACAGAGTATTAAATTACCAATCATAAAAGAAACCATTTTATAATGTGTGAGTTGAAAGTTACATTTGTTGGTAATTTCCAAATCTTTGAAAACATTTTTAATGTTTCGAGGGGTGACTGGACAAGGGCACTGACACTGAAGTAGTTTGAAACAATTACCTTCTAATATCAAATACTTATATTTGGGATACAGTAGTTAGCATATTAAAAACCTCAAATTGTAATTTGTGTACCTAATTTATACTGACTATATCAGTGTTATGGATTCCTAACAATAAACATTCATAATCTATAGGCTGAAATCGATTAGCTACTTTATTTGTTGATTGCAAATATGCATTAAAAAGTCAAAAACAACTATTTTGACAGAATTTTTATGTATGAAGTAGCAGAAAAATAATATGAATAATAC
This sequence comes from Mandrillus leucophaeus, assembly GCF_000951045.1. Classification (NCBI taxonomy): domain Eukaryota; kingdom Metazoa; phylum Chordata; class Mammalia; order Primates; family Cercopithecidae; genus Mandrillus; species Mandrillus leucophaeus. Next base: position 499,416 of record NW_012098555.1, on the reverse strand, counting down.
AAATGCATCATCTATCAAATACATAGCCAGATATCACCTAAAGCACTTGTATTCTGCTAAAAATACACCATTGTCCCTCTGCTACCAGAATGAAATCCCGCTGGGGAAAATGCTCTTCTCTTTCTCAAGAACCATTTAGTAATTTACTTTTAAGTAATGGAAAGGCTATGCTCTAAAGTTTCACTCACATTTTTATTGCAAAATATAGATAAACAGATAATATCTCGACTGGATTAGTAATAAAAATTAATAAAATTAGCGGAATTATTGCTTTGGTATGACTGATATTAACTTGGGATTTATTGATATACTCTTGTAACATAGTTTAAATTAAAGCAATATAGCTTATTTTGTCAGTTATACTTTCTTCTTTCCTTGAAATTTTCCTTTGAGCAAAAATTTGTTAAGAAGGTTACAGCACAGCTTTTCTTTATTTTTCCTCATGATAGGCATTTTCTGAAATGCCTAACATTTAATGAAAAGCAGTCTCATACCAGTACTTGTTTTCATAGCCAGTCTTTACAACTGGATGAAAATACATCAAATCCTTCTGTTCCCCTCATTTGAAGATGTCTGGACATGAACACATGCTCCCAAGAGGATGAAATGAGGATTTCTTTATAATCAGTCTTGATTCCATGCTTCCTATTTCTTCATAAAAGTAGAGAGAGACATTTAAGAGAGACATGGAATTGTAAATATTATCCAAGAAGAAGAATCAATTCCAAAGTCATCCAGAAGACAGTGGAAGCTTCCCAGTCAAAATTGATGAGCCACAACACAGAGATAATAAAACATCTTCTATCCTTAGAATAACATTATAGATGTATCATATACAAAAGTAAATCCTACCCTAATTCTCTCCATAAAAGGTGTATTGAAAATATGTTTAATTTGTTATGTATTTAAAAATAAATATTATATAGTAACAATGATTTATGGCTTAGTTAGTTATAACAGCATTTGTTAAATTATATATCAGAATTAAGTGGAATCATGTACCTAGAGATGTTAAGATATATTTCCAAATGTATATTTGGATCACAGTCAAAATGGAGTTAAATCAAATTAGTAGGCTTCTTGTCTATGGATTTTAAAATAACACATTTTATTTTTTGTATGTGTTATGAATTCCTAAAAAAAATTTCCCACACCATACTTATTTTGCTAGAGTTATACTCCTATTGTACTTTCTTTTTCCCTTTCTTTTTTTTTGGTTAGAATGCAGTGACACAATCATAGTTCACAGGAGTATCGTACTCCCAGGCTCAAACAATCCTCTTGTTTCAGTCTCTTAAGTAGCTAGGACTACAGGCATGCATTACCACGGTCAGCTAATTTTTCAAATCTTTTTGTAAAGATATGATCTCACTGTGTTGCTCAGGCTGTTGTTGAACTCCTGGCCTCAAGTGCTCCTCTAGCCTTAGTCTCTCAAAGCACTGGGATTACAGGTGTGTGCCACGACAACCAGCCTCCTATTGTATTCTTATTGTTATCTCATGTATGCTCTTTGGCAAGTAATTTAGAATACATATTTTCAGAATTTTATGCCATTTTGCACTGTCCAAAATCTGATGAAGTTAATTATCCTTGTTTTGTTACATAACCCAATGCAGATGACCATCTCTAAACTCTCTAGAATAGTCCTAAGGACAGCTGATAAAGAAATAAGAAGACCAATGCAAAGACAGGTGCCACAGTTACAAAAATAGGTACAACATGGCATCCTTTATGATTCTAAAAAAAATAAATTTTATAGTCAAAAACATTTAAATTGATTCATCTTTTAATTTCTTTTGTTTTCTTTTACATTTTTATTATAATGAGAAAGTTACATAGAAAGGTGGAAAATAAGGAACCCTTTCAATGCATGTACCTATTATCATATGCCACTTTTAAAGCTTATGGGGAAGTCAGCTTTACCCAAACCACCTAGACTGAGAGTAAGACAGTGGTGGCCCATTGAGGACAAGAGGATGCTGTTATACCCACAAAGAAGAAATTATGATTAGGAAAAATAAGATATTTTCATGGCAATTATGTTGCACACAGTTATAACTAATAGAAGTATAAAAAATGCATCTCTTCCAAGTTGCCTGAATTAAAACACACACACTCATATATGCATACACATCCAAAAACATAGGAAAGAATTGCCAAATTATTTTTATAGTATAAAAACTCTCAGAAAATAAAAACATAATAAATAACAACATTAGAGTAAATAGTCCCTTTAAAAAGTGGATAAAGGATATGTATAGACATTTTTTAAAGAAAACACACAAATAACCAAAGAGCATATGAAAAAATGTTCAACATCACTAATAATCAGAGAAATGCAAATTAAAAACAAAATGAGATATCATATTATACAAGTCAAAATGGCTATTATAAAAATAAAATAACAGATGATGCTTATACACTGTTGGTAGAAATGTACATTAGTACAACCTAATGAAAAATACGGAGATTTCTACCATTCGAATTAGCAATCTCACCATTGAGTATTTACTCAAATGAAAATAAATCATTATATCAAAAAGACCTGTTCTTGTATATTTATTGCAGCACTATTCACAATAGCAATGATATAGAAACAACCTTATTGTCTGTCAACAGATTGGATAAAGAAAAGGTGGTACACATACACAATGGAATACTACCTAGCCATAAAAAAGAATAAAAGCATGTCTTCTGCTGCAACATTTAATGGAACTCTAAGCCATTATCTTAAGTGAAACAATTCAGAAACAGAAAAACAAAACCACATGTTCTCACCTAAAGGTGGGAGCTTAATACTTAATGGGTACGTTATTCAGTGATGAACACTCTAAAAACTCAGGCTTAAACACCACTACGCAATATATTCATGTAATAAAATTGCACTTTTGCCCCTTAAATTTATACAATTAAATCAAAGCACACAATTAAATCAAAATAATACAGCATAACAACAAATGTAAATGGTTACAACTCATCTACTTAAATTAAAAAAAAAAAAAGAAAGAGCTAAGGTGTATTAATTGAATGCTGTGGTTGTGATAATGGAACCAGATAAAGATCATTTATTATATAAATATACTGAAAGGTTCATTCCATTAAAGGTATCAAATCAAAAGAAAATTCCACAATGTGGTCTACTGCAGCTAATTAATAAATTAGTAAATATTAATAACAAAATTTGCGAAATATAAATTTTGTGAACTGAGAGGAGATATCAACAGATAATAATAGTAGGTAATTTTTATTCATATAATCATAACAAGTCATATAGACAAACCATATAAAAATGTTGGGAATCTGAAATAAGTAACCAATAAATCTGAATAAATATAACTTAATTTTAATAACTTTATAGATAGCAAATTTTACATAAACAAAGCGATTATGTATTAGAACACAAAAAATACATTTTAAATTTTAAATACAGATAATATTTTGACAAAATTAGTTGGTATTATAAATTAGTGAAAATGTAGAAATAAAAATACTTTAAGCAACTGGATTTTGAAAACACTTTCTTTAAAATTCTTAGGTGAGGAAAGGAAATCAGATTCAGTCAGAGATAGCCAAAAATAATATTAATGGAAAAGGAACATATCCAAATATAGAATGCTGCTAGAGATTGCTATAGAAAATTTGTTATTAAACTTATTTAAGCATGTATTAGTAAATATAAAGAAATGAAATTAAATTACTCAGAATTCAATTCACGAAGTTAGACTAGACAACATAAAACAAAGGATCATGGGGAGAAAAAAATAAAGATAATATCAACAAAAACAAAAATAAAATTTGTAAATTAATCCAAAAAAAATCCACCAGAAGTGAAATATGATACTTTTTTTTTTGCCAACCTATGCAAGAAAGAAGTAAATTGCAAAAAAAAAAAAAAGTTTAGAAATACAATTTACAGGAGAATAATCATAGCTATAGAAGGAATTCTGAAAAGTTAAATTTTAAGTAACTTTTAACAATTCTAAAAATGTGTTTGCAAACAAAGATCTATTAAAGTACACCCAAAAATGTGAATTAATTAAACAATTTTAGAGAATATAAATACCACCAATGTTCTTGTCATCCCAGGGTTCTCTTTAATTTGTTTTACATTTGTTTTAAGAAGGCTAAAAATGCTTTTAAAGAATTTCTTCTCTCTGAAAACACAGATACAGATACACACACACACACGCACACAAACACACACACACACAAATCCCTGTTGATTAATAGCTAAATAATGAGTTTTAAAACTTTTTTCCAATCTTCAAAATTATAGAAATCAAATACTAACGTAATGTCTGCCAAAAAAATAAGCAAAAACTCTTCTCAATTTATTATACATTTAGATGGTACATGTGAATATATTTCACATATTTATATTTTATATATTTCATATTATATTTTATATTTTAGATATTTCATATATTTCACATGTATAGGATGTATAGAGTTTTTGAGGTGTGCATCACCTTCTGTATTTATCATTTCCATGTTCTGGTAACATTTCAAGTCCTCTCTTCTAGTTGCCTTGAAATATACAATATATTGTTGCTAACTATAGTCAACCTAGTCTGCAATCTAACATTAGAACTTACTTCTTCTCTCTATTGGTAAGTTTGTACTCATTCACTAACCTCTCTTTATTTCCCCTCTTACCTTCATACACTTTCCAGTCTCATTCCACTGTATCTCCATGAGATGAAATGTTTTAATTGTAAGATGGGAGTTTTTAAATGTTTGAAAAGCTAAAGAAGCCAACGTCAAGGGAAGCTGCCACTGACCATCACTGTTTAGCTAGTTAACACATGGCAGAAACTACAGAAAAACACCAGGGATGAGCACACTTGCTGGGATCTTTGAAACAAGTGATTTTTGGGGAATTTTCTGGAGACAGCTATAAAGATCAATGGTCCAAATCGCTTAACAGTTTATATTTTTCCAAAAATGCTTGCAGTAATATCCCCTTTTCTCCATACTCTTCTGCCATGCTGCTTTCCCCTGCTACAATAAGACATGGAGTTCTCTATTACCATTGTTACAGACTGAATGTTTGTTTCCCTGTAAAATTTAAATGCTGAAGCTCTAAACCCCATTGCAATGGTATTTGGAAGCAATGATCTTTGAATTAGGTTTGGATGTGGTTTCTCTGATGGATGTGTTGATATTGACATCTCTATGATTAAGATGAAATATATTAATGTAGAGAGAATTCAGGATAAAGCTAATTACATTTCAAGAAATAAAAAGAAACAAAACACATCCCATTTGTTACTCATTATTAGGCTTATATTATTCAAATGATTTTCACAAATGTTCTGAAAATAAATGGACCAGAAAGAAAAGCTTTATCATCCACAGTGATCTCCTACACTATCTTGTCTCCCGTGTTCTCTATCTGAACTACTTCTTTCTGTAGGTCAAACTGGAAGAGTTAGTGCCATTATTATGACTGGCCTTCCTTTTTTTAATATTCATCCCACTCAGTGTGATAAGGTTGCAATATTTCTAGAACTTATTTTAAGAGAAAGAAACATTATTTAATAATTTAGAAATGTATCCGTAATTTGCTAACCTAAAGATAGACTTTGTAAATGTGAGGTACTAAGCTTTCTGTTTGTGACCCAAATGTCTCTTAGTTGATATATATGCTATATATATTTTATATATACACCATATATTGTATTATGTATAATATATACTATATATTGTATTATATATAGTATATATAATATACATGCTCTCTCTCTCTATATATATGTGTGTGTGTGTGTGTGTGTGTGTATATATGTGTGTGTGTGTGTGTGTGTATATATATATTTCTTTTTTCATTTTTCCAAGACGGAGTCTTGCTGTCACCCAGGCTGGAGGACTGGGGTGCAGCGGCATGATCTCGGCTCACTGCAACCTCCGCCTCCCGGGTTCAAGCCATTCTCCTGCCTCAACCTTCCGAGTAGGTGGGATTACAGGTGTGTGCCACCACGTTCAGCTAAGTTTTTTGTATTTTTAGTAGAGATGGGTTTCACCATGTTGGCCAGGTTGGTCTCAAACTCCTGACCTTGTGATCCACCAACCTCAGTCTCCCAAAGTGCTGGAATTACAGACATGAGCTGCCACATCCCGCCAGTTGATAAATATGTTAAAACTTATATTAATGTTTAAGTTGAGATCAGTCCTGACATGTTTTCAGAGAGGATGTTTATTCTTATCTAGAACATATTTTTTATCCTTCTCTTAGACTATGAATCTCCTCCACTTGATTTATTCTCAATGTTACTTTGAAGTTTTAAAAAACAAAACTAACAAAGTTTGTTTGCCAGTGGGTGCATTTAGATAGTCAATTGTTTTACTATTTGGAATCCCTAGCTTACCTGCCTTTAGGTCTCTGGTCCTATAAAGAATTAAAACCAAGGCTCTTGATTAATTTGAAAGGCAAATGCTTTTCATTGATATATGGCTACAGACACTTTTTTAGCTCCTGAAGATACCTCTTACTTTCTTTTGAGTTTGGCTATGTATGTAAACAACATTTGCTATATTACCTCCTGTATTTTGAGGTTTTGAGTTGAGAGGATTTTCAGGACATTTGATCTGTCATACAGCTAGAAATACAGTCTTCAATTAATGTTTTATTAATTTGCTCAAACACATCAAATTGAGTTACTATTGTGTTAGAAATACCTTTAGCACTATGATTCAGCCGTGATGAAAACAGACAAAAATCTCTGCCCTCTTAAAATTTGCAATCCAGTGGGGGTGATAAATATGAAAAAAAAAATGTACACATAAGGAGAATTAGTCATTCTGGTGGGACTTCTGGGTGGAGGGATCAGAATGTGCAAAGGCCCTGTGAACAGAGTATGTCTGGCATGTTTAGGGCCCATCTAGTATTCTAGAGCAAGCAAGAGATGAGTTCAGAAAGGACCGGAGACGAATAAGGTTATGACCACGCATAATCTTAGAGATTATTTTAATGACTTGGACTTTTACTCTATGATGCAGAGCTATTCAGGGGATTTATGCAGAGAAATGACATGATCTGACTTCAGTTTTAGCAAGATCACTTTTATGAATAACTATCATATGGCAGTGCCTTATGTATTAGTGAACTTAAGACCAGTTGACATGAATACCAAAAGTATAGGTTTGGAGATCACATTAATTGACTACTGTTGACAACAAATTGGATAATTTTAGTTCCAATATAGAAATTTTGGCTTCAGTTTTTCTAAATTAGACGTACATTTTTATTAATTTAATTTTGTTTCTCCAAGCTTCTAATGTACATTTTGTGATTGCTATCTGAGTCCTTGGTCTCTGCAGTTCTCCAAAATTGAGTGTAGGTCAAGTAAGAAGCAATACAAATGCAGATATCTATGTAAAAGCAAATCTGTACTAGATTTCAAAGATGGATTCTATAAGCAAAACCAATTAAAATTGTGTTTTATAAATCAGGATTCAAAATGTTTTAGTAACTCTATCTTTCATAAAATCTTTATTGCTAAATTCTGTCAAAGTACAATTCAAAATACAGTAATCCAGTGTTAGGAATAAAAGCTAAATGAGGGAAAAAGGCTACAAAGGAACTAGAAAATGCTGCATCATTTTAATTTGCTTTTACAACCTTCCACAGTGACCTCTCCCTGTATATGGCGGCATATTCTAGCAAACAACTAAATTTTACTAAACTCAGTAAAATGACCTACCTCTAACTTTTAAAGCAGCAAGACAAATGTCATATTTTATATTTATATTCAATTACCTGTACCTAAAAATATAACATGTAGAGTTTAAATTTGACCAATATGACCTCAATAATGCAATCTGCACAACCCCATCTTAAGATATTATCTCAGATTTCTTGCTGGAAACCAAAGGATTATCAGAAAGACACTTAAATAATTATAGGAATGGGAAGAAAAAAATTAATAAAAAAACTATAAGTAAATATAGCAGTTGAAAGTATAAAATTCAGAGTCTGAAAGAAAATAGGTGCTCAAAAATTATATGAACATATTTTTAACTAATTTTGCAAAGAATCAGATAAACATCTATAGGGTAATCTATTAATATATTAACTTTGTGTATTTACATATATCACCCATGTTCTAAGACATTTTATAACTCATTGTTATAACTCATTTTATAACTCATTGTCTTAGAGAATTTTGCTCTTCGAAAAGCAGAATTTATTTCAAAATATTTTCATTTCTGAGTTTCGTTTTTCTAGAGCTTGAGTCCTTGCATGGATTGTGTTAGGAGTACTACAAAGGAAGACAAAGGGCAGAGTACCTCTAAGAAGCAGACAGGTAAAGGTAAGATTCATTCAGTCTCAAGAAGTCTGTGTGTCCCCTCTTGGGACCAGCACCTGAAAAGATAGGACACCAAGAAGCCTAGACATTCGCTTAGGAGTTTCCAGCATCACTAAAGATGGGTGTTCCATGTAGTGGTCCAGAGAAGGCAAACACATTGTATTGAATTTTCTTGGCAATTAAGCCCCCACTAGCGGAGTCTCCTTCATGCTTTAGTGATTTTATACAACTGTAGGGTAGCAGAAATCCCAATGATAACTAAAGTTTAATGCCCATTGATTTATAGAAGATGTTAACTTCAGATTTCTGTCAAGTAGATGAACTAACTTGAGCTGATTTTTTCAAAATTAATTTTTTCAAAATTAATTTTCAAAAATTTGGGAAGGAGAGCAAAGTATGGAACCCAGTAACTACCACAGTCAACTGGATAAAACAGAAAGAAATCTTGTCAGTGACTGAAGGTGCCTTACAACCATGGTGGAAGAAGAAGCAAACTCATCCTTCCTTACATGGTGACAGGAGAGAGAAGTGCAGAGCGAAGGAGGGGAAAAGCCCCTTACAAAGTGATCAGATCTTGTGAGAACTCACTCGCTGTCATGAGAACAGCATGGAGGTAATCACCCCTATGATTCAATTACCTTCCACTAGGTCCCTCCCTTGACACGTGGGGATTATAGGAACTACAGTTTAAGGTGAGATTTGGGTGGGAACACAGCAAACCATATAACATTCATAATGTCTAGGCTAATAGTCAAATCAAGAACACAATCCCCTTTACAATAGCCACAAATAAAATTAAATACCTAGGAATACAGCTAACCAAGATAGTAAAAGGTCTTAACAACAGATCAGTATCATTAAAATGGTCATACTATCCAAAGCAATCTACAAATTTAACGGTATGCCTATCAAACTACCAACATCATACTTCACAGAATTAGAAAAAAATTCTAAAATTCACATTGAACCAAAAACAAAAAGAACCCAAATATTTGAAGCAATATGTATTAGTCCATTTACTAATTGCTATAAATAAATACTTAAGACTGGGTAATTTATAATGAAAATACGTGTAATTAATTCATGGTTCCACAGGCTATACAAAATGCATGATGCTGGCATCTGCTTGACTTCTAGGGAGGCCTCAGGAAACTTACAATCATAGTGGAAAGCAAAGTGGGGGCAGGTACTTCACGTAGCAGGACCAAGAGAAAGGAGAGGAGGTGCTACACACTTTTAAACAACCAGATCTCATGAAAACTCACTATCACAATCATGACACAGTACCAAAGAGATGGTGCTAAAGCACTCATTAGCAATCTGCCCCCATGATCTAATTACCCTCCACCAGGCCCCACCTCCAACTTTGGGGATTACAGTTTGATGTGAGGTTTGGTGGGAACACAAATCCGAACCAGATTTTTCCACCCCTGGTCCCCCAAATCTTACGTTCCACTCACATTGCAAAATACAATCATGCCTTCTCAATAGTCCTCTAATCTTAATACATCTCAACATTAACTCAAAAGTCCAAATTCAAGTCTCATCTTAGACAAGGGTATTTTCTTCCACCTATGAGCCTGTAAAAATCCAAAAAACAAGTTTGCTATTTTCAAGATACAATGGGAGTACAAGTGCTGGGTATACATTCTCATTCCAAAAGGGAGAAATTGACCAAGAAAGGAGCTACAGGCCCCATGCAAATCCAGAACCAGCAGGGAAGTTATTAAATCTTAAAGCTATAAAATAATCTCCTTTGACTCTGTGTCCCACATCTAAGCCACACTCATGCAAAGGTTTTGCTCCCAAAAACTTGGGAAACTCCACCTCTGGGCTCTGCAGAATTCTGTCCCCTCAGCTACTGTCAAGGACTAGTGTTGAATGCCTGCAGGTTTTCCAGGCTCAGTGTGCAAGCTGCCAGTGGATCTACCATTCTGTGGTCTGGAGGAAAGTAGCCTTCTTCCTACAGCTCCACTAGGCAGTGCCCCAGAGGGGACTCTAAAAGAGCTCTAACTTCACATTTCCCCTCCACACTGCCATAGTAGAGGTTCTTCAGCAGGGTTTTGCCTTTGTAACAGGCTTCTGCCTGGACATACAGGCTCTCCCATATATCCTCTGAAATCTGGGCAGAGGCTCTCCAGCCTCTACTCTAGCACTGTGCACAAATACAGGCTTAACACCATGTGGAAGTAGCCAAGGCTTACAGCTTTCATCTGAACCAGCAACGTGAAGTGTACCTGGTGCACCTTTTAGCCACAGCTGATGCTAGAGCAGCTGGGATGCCATGAGCAGTGTTCTTGGGCTTTGTAGGGCAGCAGGGCTTTGGGCTTGGCTCAGGAAACGATTCTTCTTTCCTAGGCCTCAGGGCCTGTGATGGGAGATGCTGCCTCAAAGGTCTCTGAAATGCCCTTGAGGTCTTTTCTTCATTATCTTGGCTACTAGTACTTGGGTCCTTTTTATTTACGGAAATTTCTGCAGCCTGCTTGAATTTCTCGCCAGAAAATGGGCTTTCATTTGCACCACATAGCCAGGCTGAAAATTTTCCAAACTTTTACACTCTGCTTCCCCTTGAATTATAAGCTCCAACTTTAGGTCGTTTCTCTTCTCATGCATATGAACATACGTTGTTAGAAGGATCCAGGTCAATCTTGAGCACTTTGCTGCTTAGAAATTTCTTCTGCCAGATTCTCTTAATCATCACTCTCAAGTTCAGGGTTCCACAGGTTCCCTAGGGTAGTGGCACAATACAGCTAAGCCCTTTCCTAAAACATAACAAAAATGATGACCTTTGTTGCCATTCTCAATAATTGCCTCATTTCACTCTGAGACCTCCTCTGCCTGGACTTCACTCTCCACATCACTATCATCATTTTGGTCATAATCATTTAACTAGTCTCTAGGATGTTCCAAATTTTCCCTTATCTTCCCCTGTCTTCTTCTGAACTCTTCAAACTCTTCCAATCCTCCCTGTTACCCAGTTCCAAAGTTGCTTCCACATTTTCAGGTATTTTTATATCAATACCCATTCCTGGTACCAATTTTCTGTATTAGTCTGCTCTCTCATTGCTATCAAAAAATACTTGAGATTGGGCAATTTATAGTGATCCTCTCTTTGGATCCTCAAAAACCTTTGAAAGTTTGATATTTATGTATCTTTTTGTAGTCTTATTTGGTTTGAATCCATCTCTGATATCCATTTACCTTGGTATTTTTATATTTCTTAAGTTTGGAGAAGGTTCCTATTATTATATCTGTGAATAAGCTTTGTACCCCTTGTTCCTGCTCAAGTCCATCTTGAAAACTAAGAATTCTTAGATCTAGTCTTTTGAGGTAATTTTCTGTATCTTTTAGATGATTCCTGTTCCTTTTTCTTTTTTCTCCTCTGTATAATTTCAAGTAGCCGTTTTTCAAGCTCACTGAGTCTTCTTTCTGCTTGATTTGTTCTGCTATTGAGAGTAGTAAATTTTTCAATTGGGTAAATGTACTTTTCAGTTCTGGGATTTTTGTTTAATATTTAAAATTATTTTAAACTATTGTTTAAATTTCATGGATAAATTTATGAATTGGTTTTCTGTGTTACTTGGAGATACTGTGTTTCCTTAAGACTTCTATTTTGAATTCTTGGTGAGAGAGTTTACATACCTCTGTCTTGTTTGAGTCTATCACTAGTTTCTTGCTTTGTCCATTTGAGGAGGTCATGGTTCCCTGTTCCCTACTGCTTCATATGAATGTATCTGTATGACTTTGCATTGAATGATTAGTTATTTATTCCATTCTTCTCTGTCTTGTTTTGGTTTTTATTGGGTATGTTTGCTTAGATATTGTTTGTAATTTACCTGTTGATTTTCTTTCTTTCTTTTTTTTTTTAATTCCATTGGTTCACTGCCTCCTTTTTGGCACTAGATGGCTACTGAAGCCTTGCCTCTAGCAAGTGATTAGAGTACTGCTCATACTGACTGGGGGTGTTCGCAAGGTGCATATTCCTAGCAGTGTGGGAAGGCTGGCTATAGATTTGTGCTGAAAGGACCTGTGGATCATACCTCCTATAGCAAGTAGCTGCTGAAGAGTCAATGAAATTTGGCATCTCCTTTGGCAGAGTGGCAGAGCACAGTTGCTAGGACTATGGTTGGTAGTGCCACTTGCCTCCTTTATCTTAGGCTGTTTTCAGGAACATTACTCCATTCAGGCACTGGCAATTCTTCCCATAGGGTCAGGCAGGAACAGGACTCCTGCCAGGGAACCCATGATGGTGGGGAAGCTAGTTTCCCACTTCAATCATGCTTTTTCCAGTGCAGAAACCATGAATTGGGAGAAATTTTCCATGTACTTTGTGACAGGCTGGTTGAGAAAAGGGTTGTTGTGGATAGGAAAATCTTGTTTTCTAATGAGCTATTTGAAGGTTGTTTACTTCTCTGTAGTTCTGGGAAATTGTGCACTTTCCTATTTGAATTCTGGGATATTGATGGTGATAATCCCCTCACTGTACATTTGGTTTTGGATTTCTGTGTGAGGGAGTACAGCCAGCTTTCTTCTAAGCTGTGGTTGTGGAACTAGACTCCCCACCTTTTTTGGCTACTCTGAATAATGCTGCTATGAACATGAGTGTACAGATACTTCTTTGAATTCCTGCTTTCAATTCCTTAAAGCATATGCCCAAAAGTTGAATTCCTAGATTATATGGTAATTGTATTTTTAATTTTACAAGGAATTGCCACACTGTTTTTCCACAGTGGCTGCGATATTTTACATTCCCACCAGCCATGTATATGGTTCCAATTTCTCCATATCCATGCCAAAAATGTATTCTGTTTTGTTTTGTTTAATACTAGTCATTCTAATAGGTATGAGGTGGCAGCATTGCTTTTAAAAAGTAAATTTTTATCTCTCTCATTTGGTATACTTATCTATCATATATTGAACTTCTGTAGGATTTGAGTCCATTTCTGAACTTTCTTTGGTTTTCTATTGATCTGTGTATTCATTGGCCAGTTACCATTTTATTTATTGAGGCTGGAAGTATGAGTCAGTGTTTGATAGGGCTAGTCTTTTCTCACTAATGTTCTTTTCCCAAGTTTTCCTATTTAACTTTTAATATAAACTTCAGAATCAGCTTTTATAATTTAAAAAAATTGGCATTTTTACTGAATTTCAGAAAGAAATTATCTTGGGAAAAACATGCACTTTGCAGAAGCTGGTTGTTCTTAAGGTAATGATATAGCTTTCTATTGATTTATATCTACCATTATGTCCAACATAAATATTATAAAGATTTTTTCAAAGAAGTCTTATATATTTCTTGTAAATTCACTCGTACGTGTTTTGACTTCTTGGATTGCCATTGTAAGTATTAGAATGCCTTCTGTTGTATCTTCTGACTGGTTTTTGAGTGTAAACAAATATATATATACACATATATATTATGTATATTATATAAACACACATATACATTCATATATATACCTATATAAAATTATGTTAACAAATGCATATGTAATTTATGTACACATTTTAAGGAAATATTTATTAATATTTTAAATGCTTTTTTCTCTAGAGTGGGCATTGAAACTTTATTAAGTGCATTTTTATTCAATATGAGGCAAATTATAAAATTTTCTATTTCACTGCATTAAATATAAAAACATTATTAAGCATTTCAATTATGAAACATCTTCACATTTCTAAAAAGTCCACATACCATGGTATTTTATTATACAATGTGATGTTGAATTATATTAATATATGCAAATATCTAACAGAATTTTTGCATAAATTGATCTATAGTTTATTTATTTTAGAAATTTTGATATCAAAATTGTATTATAAAAGCAATCTCGGAGTTGGAATTTTAATTTTTTTTTTACTTTTTTACACTCTGAGAAAACTTAGCATACATCAAAATCTTCTCTTTATAAGTTTAGTAGAGGTAGCTGTGGAAGCATGAGAACCCAGTTCTTGGGAAGAAAGGGATTTAGCTCCTTTGCAACTTTCTCTTTCTCTATTGCAGAAATTATAACTTTTAATCTGTTTTATAAAATAAAGTCTGTTTTAATGAATTCCATTTTTTCTCAAAAATTATCCATTTCATTCAATATATTTTTTACAGATTGTGCAAAGTGGTGTTTTATTATTTTAAATTTTTATCTCAGTTTCTGTGATTGTTTTCCCCATTGGTCACTTCTATTGTGCTGTGAGTTCCTTTATTTATTCCTTAGTTAAATTAGCTAATGACTTAACTATTTTACTGACTTCCAAAGAATAAAGTTTTAAAAATGTGTTCTATAATTTTTCTAATAATTTTATTTTTATAAAATATTTTGTTTCATTTATTTTATTTTTAACATTTCAAAATCAGATGCTTAGTTTATATATGTATGGATAACATCAAGTTTAATTCATAACAATACATAACAAAATTTAATATTATGAATGTTCCCATTAGTATTATTTTATCTGTACTTTCATTTGTACTTACATGCAAATCTTATGATATTAATTGAACCTCCCCTGAATCAAGAATTTCTTAAGATAAAGTTTTAAAATCTTTAGCCAGGGAAACTATTTTTTTCTAACTTCTAAAACTGTAATTTCTATTTTAATTAAACTGTGATCCAAGAATCTTGTATTTATTATTTTTATTTATTTGGAATCTGTTAAAGTTGGCTTTGTGTTTTTTTCATAGTTGGTCCATTTTGTGTATATTCTATGGGCAGATAAAAAGAAAGTATAAGCTCCATTAAGGTAAAATATTAAATATATATTCCTCAGATTTATCATATTGATTTGAATATATAAGTCTTTGATAATCTTACTTTTTTGTTCACTTGGTCTGTCTTGGAATGTGACAGACTCAAACCGTCTAATATTAGTGTTGTGTAATTTTTTTATCTCTTGTAATTTCTGCTTAATAAAAATTATTGTTATATTGCTTGGCAAAAAGATAATTACAAATGTTACATTTATATTATGAATCTTACCTTTTGGCATAATAATTTGTGTTTTTCTTATGTAATGAGTTTTAGCCAAAATTTTACCGTGTCTGGTAGAGAAAGACCTCTGCTTTGTTTTACTCTATTTTATTGAAATACAGCTGTCCAAAATTTTATTTCAGCATTTTGAAATAACTTTGTTTACTGTGCCATTTATATAAACAACACAGTTGTCACTTGCTTTGTGATACAATATGAAATTTTTTATTTTAATAGGTTAATTAAACCTAATTACAGGTATTGAATCACATTTCACTGGCTTTCTCTCTCACACATTATATAATTTATAATTTTTTTACAGTGTTAAGATTTTCATTGCCTTGTCTGCTTACATTGCTCTGTGTGTGTGTGTATGCTTGACTTCTTTCTTAGTGGTAACCATTATATTATTATTGAATGTAACCTAAGCATCTTTTTAATTTAGACAATTAATTTAGATAATTAGGTATTTAGTTTAGATAATTCTTATTTATTCTCCACTCAAGCAAAAATAAAATTTTTATGTCCTCTTTCTTTATTGCCCAATTTTATTCAACAGTGTTATTCATTTTATTGTACTCTAAACTTCTACTGCTACATTTATTAGGTTTAATTGATGCTGTTTGACTGTTATTAAAGATTTAGAAATTAACTATACAATTTGACTTAACCAGTCTTCCTCTGTTTTTATTTCTTCTTTGTGGAAATATATAACATTAGGGTGGGGCAAAAGTAATTGCAGTTTTTGCAATTACTTTTATTTTATTTTGTCACTCTTAATCAAGCTTTACTTGTTCTTGTATTTCAGCTTAAATACTCAATGCTCTGCAGCATTTTTAAATTTTTTGCTGAGGTTTCCTCAGAACATCTGTTCAGCTGAATTTTGTTTGAAACCTTTTCCAGAAGAACTTATATGAACAATATTTCCTTAGTCCTCCCTCTCCTCCTCCCTTTGGTCTTTATAACTGAAGTACATTAAATAAGTTGAGGAAGAAAGAAGAGTAATGGAAGTGAGAATGTGAATAAGAATACTTATAATAATAATGTGATATAAGCTATAGTTAGAAAAGTATTAAATGCTATACTTGATAAACACCTGAAGTTTGGACATGAAATTCATATGCACTGAATATCATCATTCTAGACAATCTTTTAGTATCCAGGGATGAAGTAAAACTGTCTATGTTAATCTATTTTAAATGATGCTACTCTATGAGTTGTAATTACAGGCTGTTTATTCATTCAACTATTTACTCTGCAACAACATATGCCAAGCACAGTTCTTTGTGCTAAGAAAATAGACAACAATTTTTGTCCATCTGGAGCTTACGGTTTCACTAGTTAGAAGTATTCATGCTTCAGAATATATCTTAACCTGATCTTTGGACATTCTGTTTTTCTGAGTCTGTGATAGGCACAGAATTTTAACAAAATTTGTTTATATTTCTGTAATGTCTTTTAGTTATAGAGAACTACACATGTCATTATTTGGCTTATTAAATACTGTGTTTAAGAGAACAATATCAATTGTGTTTATCTGGAAATATATCAGGAAATAACTAAAATATATTTTACAAATAATGATTAAGATTCTTACCTGAATTAACCAAGAAGTTGATTAACTCTAATTCCTTACAGCTCTTAGGTGTTTTATGTAGTAACATGTTCTTTTGCCTTCAAAAGGAAAAGGAACATTGGTTTTAAATTGAATTGGAGATTAAGCAGACTTGCTTTACATGAGAATGTTCAAATTCTATTTATGTATTCTGCAACAGCACTTTATGTACATCTGTATCTTAATTCTTGCTATATGATACTGAAATTGTCTATTTCTGAGCCCGATTCCCCATCTGGAATATAAACTCTTTCATGGAGACAGATGCAGTATCCCTTCATCTTTATATATACTGCACTCATTAAAGGATCTGGCACATCGTAAGACCTTTAGTACATGTTTTCTGCCTTGAATTACACCTTACCCTGCAGGATAGGAGCTGTGATCATACTCGATTTGCCATTCGAATGCTTATATAAATAATAGAATACTTCCTGCCTGTGTCTGCCTCAGTTCTTTTTTTTTTTTCTCCAAGAAAATCGGAGTGCTTTGCTTATATTTCCAGCTGTGGATGGCCAGATTTACATGGTACAGAGGGAACTAGGTCACAGAAACCACTTAGGTTATCTACAGGGAGACCTGCATCTCAGCACCAATAAATGTTGCCTCTTGGTGAGATGCTTTCTAGTACCCTACTCAGTGTGTTGCACATAAGGAGTGGATTCAGTGGCTACTCTCTCCTGATTCTCAGTCCTCTAGTTTTTCTGTGTGTCAGCCTCATACAGAATGCTTTCCTTAAATTATCTCCCCTGAGCTTCACACAATTTAGTCATGTCCTAAATAACTAAGAAGTGGAAAATGGATGCACAGGAATTGGCATTTTCTGCCAAGAGACTGGAAACAGTGTGCCATCAAGTTGTGAAACCAAATTGAAAGTCGGTGTGGATAACCGACTTAAAGTCACAGGAAGCTAGAGGTCAACGAGAGAACAAGCCCAAATGTGCTCACTCCTGAAGGCCAGAAGCCTACAAACCTACAGAATTCTAGGATCCGAGAGGTAGAAAGGACTTCAAAAGTCAGCTAGTAACTTCTAGTTTCCATAGAACAATCCCTTCCGCACTGCCAGAGCAAAAGGCCATCCAGGCCTTTCTGGAGCATGTTCACTGAAGGAAGAAAATGCAGGCTGTAGTATCTCTTATCTTTAGAATATAACTAACCAAATCTATGTGTAATAACTGAAGCCAAACAGATCATATGTGTATTAACATTACATACTGAGGAGTAGACAAAAATCCATTTCAATATACAGAGGCAAAAGTTAATTATTGAGGCAATTACCAAAATAGATGAATTAAAACATATGGCTTTACCTGAAATACATGTACTATTTAATACCTAATACTGGGAGAATTAATCACACTTTCTGTTTGCTTTCTAAAACAACATTAGCAATAAAAACAATTCTTCCTTACTTCTAAAACACCATCTTGTGCTATACTTTTCTTAAAACGGACACACAGTAAGAAATACATTTTTCATCACATCCTGATACAATACACACATACAGCTGACATGAAAACAAAAGCATCCCAGAATAATATTTGCCCCATATATTGACATCAACTGATGTTTTCCATTATTTTCTATTCTATTCTACTTTTTGGTTGTTCTTTCATATCTTCAAAACCTTAATTCTTGTTCACATTAAGTGTACATTCTAAGTCAGCTGTGACTCTGCTACATATTGTCTTCAATAAGAACCTAGCTAATAGAATAAGTTCTATGTTAAACATCATTCCTTCTTGTGGCACAAAAAAAGAGAGGTTATGGAAAGACTATATGCTGATAACTTAAGCCTTTTGTCCAGAAATGAAACACATCATTCTACTTACATACCATTAGCCAAAGCAAACCACATGTCTAAGTGTGATGTTATTGAGTTGGAGAAGCATAATTCATCTTCAGTGATGAATCACAAATATTTGTGAAAAATGATGCAGCCTAACTCAGTGCTTCAACATACAAATATAATTTAATGTTAGTATCAAAGCCATGCTGATGTTAAGTATTATTCTCCCTATTTAAATGATAAAAAATGAAACTCATTGACCATAGAACTATTAAATGATAAAGCCTATATTCAGAGCAGGTCTAAGATATATGTAGCCCATTTTCATAACCTATATCCTGCATATTTTTTAAATCAAATCCCAATAGACTAAGTTTTTTTTTCAAAGATCTCTTAAAAAGGAAAAATTGTGGTACTAACACAAACATGATCTTCTCATCCTGTCATTTAAAAACAATTATTGTACCAATCACTTGTAAAGAACTCAGGTCTACAATTTGGAAAATACCATTCTATGGAAGTTTAAAGAGATTGAGAATATAGAGAAATGTCTTTGTTTTTCATAATGACTGATGCTAAGAAAAATAATATTAAATAGGGAAACCAATATTACAGAGCCATGAGATATTAGGAGTGCTGGAACTGACATTGCAATTAATTCTACAGACAAATGGTAGCTAAATCTTATCTCAGAAAAAGACTTGTCTAAATTAAAGTCAATTTTTGTGTAAGATACCTGTCTGTAAATATTCACAATGGAGAAGTAGGATTTAAAAACCCCTGCTAAAATAAATTAAATTGTTAGCAATTTTCTGTTTTCCTGCATTTTTATTAGAAGATACCTTTGAATAATAGTAATTTGTAGCCCTTTATGAGGACTTACAATGGGTGAAGCCCTATTCTAAGTGCTTTCCATATTTTATCACAATTAATCTATACAACAACTTATAAGGCAAAGACTGTTATCTCCATTTGACAAATAGAAGAACAGAAGGGGAAAGATTAATGTGCTTATGATCACTCCACCACTAAATAGCAGAGCCAGGGTCACACACACACACTCAGGCTCTAGGGATTATGTTCTTTTAAAAATATTGTGATAATATACCACATAACATAAAATTTACTGTTTTAACCATTTTGAAGTGTACAGTCAGTGGCATTAAGTATACTCACATTATTGTGCAACCATAACCATCTATCTCCAGAACTCTTTTCACCTTACAAAACTGAAATTCTCTGTTAAATAACTCCTTATCTTGCCTACCTCCAATCCCTTTCTGCTGAAATACCATTCTACTTTCCATCTCTATGAACTGGATTATTCTAGGTACCTCATGTAAGAGGAATTATACAATATTTGTTCTTTTGTGACTAGCTAATTTTACATAGCATAATATCTTCGAGGTTCATCCATGTTGTAGTATATTTCAGAACTGTCTTCCTTTACAAGGTTGCTCAATGTTCATTGTATATGTATACCACATTTTGTTTATCTATTTATCCATCAATAATACTTGAGTTGCTTCCAATTTTGGCTGTTGTAAATAATGTTTCTATGAACATGGGTGTACAAATATCTAAGATTGCTGCTTTCGGTTCTTTTGGGTATGTATTAGAAGTGGAATTGCTGGATCATATGGTCATTCTGTTTTTAATTTTTGAGGAACTGCCATACTGTTTTAGCAGTATGCAGCTTTAGTAGCATAGCAGATGCACAATTTGACATCTCTACAATAGTGTCCAAGGTTGTCAAATTATCCTAATCCTCACCAAAACTGCTTATATTTTGTTTGCTTTTTAAACTGACAGTCATTCTAATGAATATAAATTGGTATCTCATTATGGTTTTGATTGCATTTCCCTAATGATTATTGATATTGAGTATCTTTTTAAAGTATCTGATGTGTTCATGCATTTGCTTTGCATCTGTGTTTAATGGCCATTTGTATATCTGTATTAGAGAAACTCCTATTTAAGTTCTATGCCCATTTTAAATAGGATGATTTGCTTTTTGTTGTTGAGTTTCATGAATCTTTTTGTACTGTGGATATTAATTCTTATCAGATATTTATCAGATATGTGATTTGTAAATATTTTCTCCCATTCTATGGGTTGTCTTTTTACTCTGTTGATAATGTATTTTGGCATACAAGAGCTCTAAATTTTCGTGTCCAATTTGTCTATTTTTCCATTTGTTGCAAACCGTGTTTTAGGTGTTATATATAGAAACATTGCCAGATCCAATGTCATGAAACTTTTTATTATTTTGCCTTAAGCCTTTCTTCTATGAGTTGTTATAAATTTGGCCCTTACATTTAGGTTTTTGTTCAATTTTGAGTTAATTTTTGGATGCGGTGTTAGGTAACGGACCAACTTTATTCTTTTGCATGTTGATGTCCAGATATCCCAAAACCATTTGTTGAAAAGATTGTCTGCTCTCCATTGTGTGGACTTGGTACCTTCATCAAAAATAATTTGATCACACAAGGATTTATTTCTGGATTTTCCATTCTATTCCATTGGTCTATATGTCTGTCTTTATGCCAGTACTACATTATTTTGTTTACCGTAGCCTTGTGGTAAGTTTTGAAACAAGAAGTCTGAGACCTGAACTTTATGCTTCTTTTACAAGATTGTTTTCACTATTTTGGTTTTCCTGAGATTCCACATGAAGATTGATTTGTTTATTTCTTAAAAACAAAAACAAAAACACTCTGTCTTAGTCCACTTTGTGTTGCTAAAACAGAATATTTGAGACTAGGTAGTTTATAAAGAAAAGAGGTTTACTTAGCTCACGTTCTGAAGACTGAAAGACTGGGAAGCTTATCTGGTGAGGGACTCGTGTTGCTTAAATTCATGGTGGAAAGCAGAAGGGGAAGACTTATGCAAAAAGAAAAATCACTAGGGGGAGCTTTGCAAATAGCAATTGGCTCCCAGGGTAACTCATCAAGTACCTTGAGAAGGAGAACTCAATTCCACAAGAGGGCATTAATCCATTCATTAGAAATCTGCCATCATGACGAAAATGTCTCCCATTAGGCCCCAGCTCCCAACACCTTATTGAAAATTGAGACCAGGCCTGGCACAGTGGTTTATGCTTGTAATCCCAGCAATTTGGGAGGACAAGATGGGCAGAACACACTTGAGCTCAGGAGTTTGAGATTAGCCTGGACAATATAGCAAAACCCTGTCTCTACCAATAAATACGAAAATAAGCCAGGGAGGATGGTGCATGCCTGGAGTCCCTGCTACTGGGAGGAGCTGAGGCATGAGGATCACTTGAGCCTGGGAGGCAGAGGTTGCTGTGACCCATGATTGAGACACTGTACTCCAGTTTGGGCATTAGAGCTGGACCCCGTCTAACATTAAAAAAAAAAAGAAAAAGAAAACAGAAAAGAAAATTGAGTTTCAACATAAGTTTCAGAGAAGACAAACCATATTTAAATCATAGCAACAGCACTGGGATTTGAAAGGACTTCCAATAAATTTGTAGAACATTGAGGGGATTAATATCATAACAATATTAAGTCTTTCTATTCATAAATAGGAGATATATTTTTCCATTTCTTTGTGTCTTGTTTAATTTCTTTCAGAAATGTTTTGTAGTTTCCTATGTATAAGGCTCTCACCTCCCTAGTAAATTCTTAGGTATTTCTATTCTCTTGGATGTTATTGTAAGGGGAACAGTTTTCTAATTTTCTTTTCATATTGTTCTTTGTTAGTGTATAGAAACATATTAGCTGATTTTTCTGTGTTTATTTTGCATCCTGATACTTTGCTAAATTTATTATTTGTAACAATTATTTTTCTGGAATTTCTCAGGTTTTCTATGTATAATATATTATCTGTGAACATAGATAATTTTATTCCATTTGCAATTTAAATGAATTTAATTTCTTTCTCATTTCTAATTTATCTGGCTAATATTTTCAATACTGTGTTGAATAGAGGTGGCAAAAGCAGGCATCCTTGTGTTTTTTCTTATCTTAAAGGAAAAACTTTCATACTTATACCATTGAGAATGATGTTATCTGTGTGTTTGTTTGTTTTCATAATGGCTTCTATTATGTTGAGATCGTTTCATTTTATTCTTAGCTTGTTGAGTGTTCATATCATGAAAAAGTGTTGAATTTTGTCACTTTTTTTCTGTTATCAGTTGAGATAATCATGTCATTGTTATGTTTTAGTTTTTTCATTCTGGTAATGTGGTGTATTAAATTGATTGAATTTGGAAATTGAACCATTCTTGTATTCCAGGAACTAACTCCAGTTGGTCGTGTTGTATAATCCTTTAAATATGCTGTTGATTTTGGTTTGCTAGTATTTTTTTTTAGAATTTTTGCATCAATATTCATCAGTAATATTCATCGGTGGCATCCTTTTCTTGCAGTGTCTTTATCTGGCTTTGGTATCAGCATAATGCTGTCCTCATCTAATGAGTCTGAAAATGCCCCCTCCTCTTCAGGTTTTTGGGAATACTTTTAGAAAAACTAGTATGTTGGTTCTTCCTTAAACGTTTGCTAGAATTTACCAGTGAATTCAACAGGTCCAGGGGTTTTTGTTTGTTAGATATTTAAACTATTGATTCTGTTGCCTTATTAATTTTAGATCAATTCAGATTTTCTATTTTTTTATGATTCATATTTTTATGTTTAACATTGCTAAGAATTTGTTCATTTTATCTAGGTTATGCAATTTTTTGGCATACAATTATTCATGGTGCTCTCTTATAAACCTTTTTACCTCTGTAGAATAAGTGTAATGTTTCAACACTTATTCCTGATTTTGACAATTTACATATTCCCTCTTTCTCTTAGTCAGTCTAGGTAAAGAATTTCCATTTTTCTAATCATTTTTAAAGAATCGAATTTGGGTTTCTAGAATTTTCTCTATTGTTTTCTGTTCCTTATAGATCTCAACTCTAATCATTATTTTCTTCATTCTGCTAGCTGTGGATTTTATATTATTCATTATTATTAATATTATTAATAATATAATTATTTCTTTTGTATTTCCCTAAGTTGTAAAGTCAGGTTGCTTATTACTATACATTTTCTCCTTGGTATCACTGTTGTTTCATCCCACAAGTTTTGTTATATTCTGTTTTTATTTCATTGTGATTTATTACTTGGCCCTATTATTATTTAAGCATGCTTTGTTTAATTTCCACAAATTTATAATTTTTTTCAGTTTTTCTTATTGATTTATAATTTCATTTAATTGTAGTTGGAAAACATACTTTACTTAGTATACATCTTTTTATACCCATTGAGGCTTAATTTGTGGCCTAACATGTCTATTCTGAAAAACATCTCGTGTACACTTAAGAAGAATGTGTTCTGTTGTTGTTCAGTACAGTATTCTGTGTATATCTGTCACATACAGTTAATTTTATTGTGCTATTCAAGCTTCCCCCTACCTTTTCTTTTTTACTTACCTCTGTGTAGCTATCCTATACATTAATGAGAATGAGGTATTGAATTATAATACTATTATGGTATAACTGCCTATCTCTCCCTTCAATTATATCATTTTTTTGCTTCCAAAAATTTTTGACTAGTCAGTGCTTCAAATATTTTGATGGCCTATTATTATGTGCATAAATGTTTATAATTGTTATATTATAAACATTTCTTGTTGCATTGAGCCTTTTGTTAAAATGTAATGCCCATTTTTATTGTAAACATTTCTGATTTAAAGTCTATTTTGTCTGATATTAATACTGTCATACCAGCTGTCTTTTGGTTACCATTTGCATGAATGTCTTTTTATATCTTTCACTTTCAACCCATTTGTGTCTTTGGATCTAAAATGAGTAGAGAGCATATAATTGAAGCATTTTTAAAAAAATGTATTCTTCCAATATCTCTTGATTGGAGAACTGAATCTATTTACATGTAAAATAATTACTAACGAGAAGAGCCTTACTTCTATTATTTTGTTATTTGTTTTCTATATGTCCTACTGGGATTCCTCCCACCCAACTTTCTTCTGCATACTACTTTCTTTTGCATTTAGCTGACTTTTTGTACTAAAACTTTTTAAATTCTCTTCTCATTTCCTTTATATATATTCTATAGCTACTTTCTTTGTTGTTACTATGGGGATATTTAAGTTTTAACAGTTTAATTTGAACTCATACCATCTTAGTTTCAATAAAATACTAATGCTCTGTTTCAATATAGCTTCTTTACAACATTTTTCAGTTACTGATGTCATAAAATTAATTAGAATAGTTCTTATGCATTAGTACCTTAAATAATGTAAAAAAGATGAAAGTATAAACCTAAGTTGAAGCAATACTTACCTTTATAATTATCCATGAATTTATTTTTACCAGAAATCTTCTTCTTTCACACAGCTTTGAGTTACTATCTCAGTCTTTTTATTTCAACCTGAAAGAATTCCTTATTATTTTTTAAAGGGCATGCCTAGTTTTAATGAATTCCCTCAACTTTTGTTTGTCTGGAAAAGTATTAATTTCTCCCTCACTTTTAAAAGACAGTTTTTTGAGATACAGAGTTCTCGTTCTTTGGGTGTTTTTTTTTTTGTTTGTTTGTTTGTTTTGCACTTTGAATATATCAACCCACTGTGTTCCGGCTTCCAGGGCTTCTCACTAAAAACGTGCTGATAATATTATTGTGGATCCCTTCTATGTAATGAGTCACTCCTTTCTTGCCGTTTTCAAGGTTCTCCCTTTGTCATTGGCTATGACTGATTATAATGTGTCTTGGTGTGGAGTTCTTTGAGTTTATCCTACTTGGAGTTTGTTGAACTTATTGGATATTTATATTTTGTCTTTTACTATATTTGGGAACTTTTCAATCATTATTTCTTCAAATAATCTCTTTGCCCCTCTCTCTTTTCTTCTAGTATTCTCACAATGTGTATGTTGCTTCTCCTGACGGTGTCCCACAGACCCCTAGGCTTTGTTCACTTTTCATTTGTTAAAAAAGTATTTGTTCCTAAAACTCGGTAATTTTAAATGTTCTGTCTTCAAATTCACTGATCCTTTTTCCTGCCTGCTGTGTTTCTGAGACTTCTAAGTTAATTATTAATAACAATTGTTATAATTTTCAACTGGAGAATTTGGAATGGTAGGTCCTTTTTATGTTTTCTTTTTATTTATATTTTTATTTTGTCAATCTATTATTTTCTTGACCTTGTTAAAAATCTTCTTTTAACTCTTGAGTGTTTTTAGATATTTTTCTAGTAAGGCTGCCATCTGGTATTTCTCAGGGATGATTTTTGTAGACTTTCTGAATCTTTTTTGAATTGGTCTACTTTAATGTTTCCTTGTAAGACTGATAATTTTTTGTTGAAAATTGGATATATTAATCTTTTAATGTAGTAACTTCAGATATGAGAGTATCCCCCTTTCCCAGGGCTTATTGGTAGTTGTCATTTGATTTGTTGTAGGGGCTCTCGGTGCCAAGCCTGAGTGTAAACTTATGGTCTTCTCAGTTTTCTGATTGTATGTCTCTCCCTAGACATGTGATGTGACTTTCTAAATTATCTTTTATATATGGTTGCTTTTGAATAGTCTAGTCCTTAATTGTCTGTCTCCCACAAGGAGAAAAAAATAAAATGAAGGAGGAAAAAAATGCTGGACCATTAAATCTCCCAGATATCACTTCAACCATAAAGAGAAAGAGATTGACTTGCAACACTTGTGGTAGGGGATGCAATGATGGCTGCCCACTTTTGTGTCTGCATCTCCACAATCAGAACCATCAATAAATTATCAGAAAGCAAGTCCCTAATATTTAAAGGGTAGGGTCTTTATTGCCCATCCTGACTCCCACAAACAACTTGTAAGTTCTTCCATAAACATATGCACAGTCAGCTCCCATAAAGCTGTAAAATGGAGGATAGGTAGCTGCTACTGCACTAAGAGTTCTACCTGGCTGACATTAACTGCAATTTAACATCCAAGCCTTTCTCTAGAAGTCAAAAACTTTTAATATACTCCACAGTACCAATACTGTTATATTGGAGAGATGTTGCCATTATAATTGCTGACTAAATGGGAAGTTGGATTCCTGCTGCTTCCTACATTGCCATCTTCCCTAAAATTACTCTCTAGAGGATATATTCTTGACCACTACACCATAATTTCCTATCAATGTATTTTTTTCTCTCCTGAACAAAATTTTCCAGTTGGCTTTCTTATAATTGGATATATGAGATACACAGGATAAAAATATTGTCTGGACTTTTCAAAATAAATTAGATCAGCAAGGACTCTGTGGCCCACACTCAAGACTCAAGCTGCTCTGTTAGCCTAGGAAGGATTTCAATTTCCCAGTTCTCTGTTCATGCTACTCTACTGCCTTGCCATGATCATTCTTTTCTCTTAGAATTAAAATAGGTCTAACTATGTAAATAATTAATAAAGTTTACTATGTATTCTCATTTTTCCTGAAATTCTATTAACAATATTCATTTCCCTTTCAACATCACAAAGGGATCTGGATGATATGGGAAAGGAAATGTTCTTTAACAAATGCCAATAACCTTAAGTATAATTCTATTGATTCTATCTCTTGCATGTCTATCTGTCCTGCTCTTTACTATGACAACTACTAGTGGTATCCCAAACCAGCCTTTCCTCATTCCTCTTTTAAATTTTGTTATTTATCTTCTAATTGCCTTTCTGTCTCCACTTTCTCCTCCTCTAATTGATCTTCTATACTAGCACAATGTAATCTTTCAAAAATGCATATCTGATCACATCACTAGTCTGTTCAAACATTATGTTCTTGGCATATGAGCACAAATGTTCACACAATGTTGTCATTGGTCGCCACTAGTTTGATGCAGTGTGAGTCTCTATCTCTGGAGCTATGAATAGGTGATATGTGGAAAGCTACAGCCCACTGAAGATTATTGTCCTGTGGTTAGAAACAGGGAAACTAAGGTATAGAGAGTGGTGATGGTAGATTTAATAAATATTATGTTGAAAGAGATGAGTGAGAAACAGAACTATATATAGTATGTATGTATGTATGTATATTACATATAAAACAATATTTATAATATTCTTGTTTAACTTTAATCATGTGGAATCAATTAAAAAATTAAGGATGTGAACTTTCAAGAAGGCAGCTGGCCTATGATCTTCAAAGTTTTTATTTTCTAAAAAACAAAACTAAAGCGTGAAGATAGTTCTGGATTTCAAGAGTAGAATATGAGGATGCATTGCATGAACTTTAAAGGGCCACTGAATCAGAAAACACACACACAAATTCACATAGCTATACAAGTTTTTATGGTATAACTGGAGAAATTAAAATATGGCTACATTCTAGTTAATAATACTACATTACTATTGATATCTTTAGGTGGGATCTTGCTCTGGGAGAAAGTTAGAAGTGTTGCCTGAAGATGAAGGCATCTTGATTGACAAGAATAATTATCCCAACACCCTGTACCTCAAATTCAGCTAGAAAGCATACAAACAGATAGAAAAAAAATCTCCTGTTACTACTGAGATAAACTCTAATTCTCTTAGTATTGTCCATGAGTTTACTTGTCTACCACTTCTGACAAACTGCTTCATTATCTTCCCTCTATCACAGGCACCAGGCAAAAGTACAGTGATTCTTGTAGACTGCTATCCTCTTTCATATTTTTACTGTTTTGTTCATTCTGATTTCCCTGCAAAAACAAAAACTATTTTTCTTTTCTATATCTAGCAAAAACCTACTTATTTTTTCAGATGCATGAATTTATTAAAAACTTCTCTACTCCACTTGTCATTTTTTGAACTCTAACCCTCCCACTTTCTCACTGTCTCTCTCTTCCTCTTTCTCTCTCTCTCTCTTCCTCCTTCTCTCTCTCTCTGTCTCTTTCTCTCCCCTTTCACTTCTATTTTCCACTACATATTGAACTCTTCTTAAGGAGGAATTCATATTTTATTCATGTTCGCTTTTCCATAACTGAGCATAATTATTGATATATGGATTGTCTTTATCTGTTTTGCATTGCTATAATAGAATGTCACAAACTGGGTAATTTATAAAGAGAAAAATTTTATTTCTCACAGTTCTAGAGGCTGGGAAGTCTAATATCAAGGTACCAACATCTAGTGAAGGCCTCCTTGCTGCTTCATCCCATAGCAAGAGACTTCTACCTCAGATCCAACTGAGTGACTGAAACTCTTTTATTACTGACATTCATTTATTCATGAAGGTGAAACCCCCATGGGCTAATCACCTGTCAAAGGTCCTACCTCTTAACATTGTTGCATTAGAGATTAAGTTTCCAACACATGCTTTTGGGGGGCACACTGAAATCAAAGCATAGAAATTCAACAAATATCTGGTATATCAATTTAGGAAAGAACACCATGGTCTTTGATGTGGTTTGGCAGTATTTCCCATCCCCCTTCCCCACGATTTCCACTTGAATTGTATCTCCCAGAATTCCCACATGTTGTGGGAGGGACCCAGGGGGAGCCAATTGAATCATGGGGTTTGGTCTTTCCCATGCTATTCTTGTGATAGTGAATAAGTCTTATGAGATCTGCTAGGTTTATCAGGGGTTTCTGCTTTTGCTTCTTCCTGATTTTTCTCTACCACCACCATGTAAGCAGTATCTTTCACCTCTCACCATGATTCTGAGGCCTCCCCAGCCATGTGGAACTGCAAGTCCAATTGAACCTTTTTGTCCCAGTTTTAGGTGTGTCTTTAACAGCGGTGTGCAAACAGACTAATACAGTCTTCTTATATTCTCAGGTTGCTGACCAGAAGGTGAATTGTTTGGCAAGGTCAACAAGTGAACAAATGAATCAGCAATAGCTAAATCTTAGAACAGAGCTCACTGATATAGCACCTCATGCAATCATGCTGTCTTCAATCATTTGCAAACATTTATTGACTACCCACAATCTTCTTGAAATCATTTATGGATCTGGGGAAATACATGAGTAAGACATTATTTTTCTGCTCAAATATCTTATAATCTAGTGGAAACAATAAAACATATCACATATTTCTAATATTGTCAGCGATATCTTAAAATCAAAAATAAAATGAGAGGTTTATAAGAGATTAGTCCAAATTTAGTGTAGAAAATGAAAAATTTTGAGAAAAAATGGTTGCATTGATCTTAAAAGATGCATAAAATTCAGACAGGTAGGGGGAAAGTGGAAGGAAAATAGAAACAGTAAAGGGGATACCACAGAGATAAGAAGAACTGTGGTATGAGATAGGTGGGGAATAAGAGGGAGTGAATGCCTCAATCCTTCTCTCCTACTCACGAAACTTACATTCTATGAAACACCTTGAATTATCTTTGCTAAAAAAAGAAAAAAATAGATACGTAAGTCACTGACTCAATATCTATTCCTCTGCCTCACCTCACTAACAGAAATGTGTTTTGAGTGTGTCAATTTACCCACCTAAAAACTATTTTTTCATTTATCTTGAAGATTTGGGTGACCAATGTTATGTAAAGATATTAAGAGAAGCTTCCAAGAAAGCTCCTTAAATGGACTAATTTTGTTAACCCATATTGCTGTTTATCTTCTCCCACTTCCCCTTCTTTCTTCTTGGAAATCAAATATAATGTCTAGAGCTATAGCCACCATCTTGCTGCCAGGAGGATGAAAATCATGCTCTAAGGTTAGTGGTGCAGGAGGAGTAAAGGAGATTGGATCAGTGACGACATCATGGAACCACTGCTCTCCTTGTAAACTGCCTACCTCCAGACTTATGAGACAAGGAAATACCTTTTTATCTTGTTTAAGACACTGTTCTTTAGGTTGTAGCAGCTAAATTTAATTACTAACAAATAAGTAGAAAATAGAGAGCCATGAAAATATCTGAGAAGCAACGACAGAGGGATCAGATGGGAGGCTAGAATGATACTTTGAGTAAAAGATAACCTGATTTCGTTAGGGCGCTATGGTAGAAAGTAGAGAATAAAGCACATAGAAAGTACATTCTATATTTTATCTGAGGAAGAGGTCAAGGGATAAATCAAAGGGAAAATCAAGGATGGAGCTAAAGAGGTTGAAAGAAGTTGAAAACATTGTCAGACATGGGAAAGTTGAGGACAATTTCATTAGGTACAGCAGAGAAAAAGTCATTTTATATAAACTGGTGGTGGTAAGCCAATGAGATACCTGTGTGGTGATGTCTACGAGGCTCTCAGACATTTAGGAATGAAGTTCACAGACAGGTCTGGATTTGAACTTAACATTTAACACTCATACACACAGACTTACCATAGCGACACTCAAACATTACCAAGGGAGAATGAAAGACAGGAAAGAGAGAGTACCAGTCTTTGAGAAGCTACACCATGAAGAGGCAGCAAGGAGGTCCTTTTTCATGGTAAAACCAGAAGAGGTCAGTGTCACGTAACTAAATTTAAAAAGAAAAACAAGTAGTGTTATGTGTGTCAGTGTACACTTCAGCAAACTTTGATTGTATTTAGATTGCAGGCTCTTTGAAAGTAAAGGCTATAGCTTAAAGAACATTTTTAATTACCAAATTTCTTAGCAAAATCCAGTACATAGTTGGCTCTGAAAAAATATTTGCAGTTTTGATTTTTCTTGATCCATTTAGGTCAGGGGAAGTCTCCATGCTGTGCAGACAATGAGGCTCTTTTGGGTATTTTCAGACTGCTGATGCTGAACTTTGCATGTAACTTGCTCTGTTCTTTGGGATACTTTAGAAGTGAAATATAAATATTTAAAAAGGAAAGGGTTATCACTGGGTTCACTTTGATTGATATAAGTGAGGAAGGAAACTTGAAAATTTAAAGATATTCTATACGTTCTCTCTTTGAATCAACTGAAATAACATCAACTCTAATCACCTCCAGGTTGCTCTGGTAATGTCTTCTCTAAGGTAAAATATAAAATAACATGGATACTACATTATTATTTTCATATATGATAAGATTCCAAGGAAAAATAGCTTATCCCTGCATGCATGTAAGAAATCAGTAAATGTTAAAATAAGCAAATTGCTATAAAAATGAACCTGACTTTTAGCCATAGCAAGTTGCTCAATTTGTAAATAGCAGAAATCTTTTTGTAAAATGATATGAATTGAAAGTGAGAATTCTCCAGCCTTTTATGAGGAAGACTAACAATAGCACAACCTAAAGTACATATATTTTTATTAGTCTTAGCAAAATTGCACTTAACAGAAGTTTGCATGATTTCTACATCACAACCTAGTCCTCTTTACAATACTAATCTGTTTTTGCACAAGGCTGCTATGCTGAACCCCTTGATGCTTCCTGATATTATTATTAACTACCACATTATTTCTATCATTTTTATGTCTATCTTCTCCAGTGTGCCTGACAGTTTGTGTTAGGCCATTGTTGCATTACTATAAAAAATACCTGAGTGGGTAAATTATAAAGAGCTTTAATTGGCTCATGGTTCTGCAGTCTGTATAGAAAGAATGGTGCTGGCATCTGTTTCTGGTGAAGCCTCAGGGAGTTTACAGTCATGGCAGAGGTGAAGAGGAAGCTGCTGACATCTCACATGGAAGTAGCAGCAGTGAGACAGAGAGGGTAAGTGCCACACTTTTAAACAACCAGATCTCATGAGACCTCATTCACTAACTTGAGGACAGCACCAAGCCATGAGGGATCCACCCCCGTGACCAACCAGGCCCCACCTCCAACATTGGGGATGACATTTCAACATTAGATATGGGAGAGGACAAATATCCAAACTATACAGCCTAATTTCTACTATAATTTCTAGTATAAACAATTGATATGGTTTGGCTGTGCCCTCACTCAAATCTCATCCTGAATTGTGGTTCCCATAATTCCCATGTGTTGTGGGAGGGACCAGGTGGAAATAATTGAATCATGGGGTGGTTCCTCCAACATGTTCTTGTGTAAAACCCTTTTAAAGGTTTCCCCTTTTGCTGGGCACTCATTCTTCCCTCTTCTGCTGCCTTGTGTAGAAGGACATCTTTGCTTCCCCAACTGCCATGATTGTAAGTTTCTGGAGGCCTCCCCAGCTATGCTAACGGTGAGTTAATTAAACATCTTTCCTTTATAAATTACCCAGTCTCAGATATGTTCTTTATAGCAGCATGAGAATGGACTAATACAGTAAATTGGTACCACAGAGAGTGGGGTGGTGTTGTAAAGATACCCAGAAATGTGGAAGCAACTTTGGAACTGGGTAACAGGCAGAGGTTGGAACAGTTTGGGGGGCTCAGAAGAAGACAGAAAAATGTAGAAAAGTTTGAATCTTCCTAGAGACTTGGAGGGCTCAGAAGACAGAAGATGTGGAAAAGTTTGGAACTTCCGAGAGACTTCTTTAATGGCTTGACTAAAATGCTGATAGTGATATGAACAATAAAGTCCAGGCTGAGGTGGTCTCAGATGGAGATGAGGGACTTATTGGGAACAGGAGTAAAGGTCACCCTTGCTATGCAAAACACTGGTGGCATTTTGCCCCTGCCCTAGAGACCTGGGGAACCTTGAACTTGAGAGAGATTATTTAGAGTATGTGGCAGAAGAAATTTCTAAGCAGGAAAGTGTTCAAGAGGAAGAAGAGCATTTAAGTTTGGAAAATTTGCAGC
Source organism: Mandrillus leucophaeus (assembly GCF_000951045.1). Classification (NCBI taxonomy): domain Eukaryota; kingdom Metazoa; phylum Chordata; class Mammalia; order Primates; family Cercopithecidae; genus Mandrillus; species Mandrillus leucophaeus. Next base: position 466,165 of record NW_012098555.1, on the reverse strand, counting down.
CTGACAATGCCATAGAAAAGAAAAACCCATTTTCTGGGGAGAATTCCAGCCAGCTGCAGAAATTTGCAGAAGTAAAAAGAAACCAAATGTTAATCACCAAGACAATAGAGAAAATGTCTCCAGGGTATGTTAGAGACTCTCAGAGTAGCTCTTCTCATCACAGGCCTGGAGGCCTAGGAAGGAAAAATGGTTTCCTGGGCTGGGTCCAGGGACGCCTGCTCTATGCAGACTCAGGACATGGTACCCTGCATTCCAGCTGCTTCAGCTCCAGTCATGGCTAAAAGGGTCCAATGTATAGCTCAGGCCATTGCTTCAGTGGGTGCAAGCCCCAAGCCTTTGTGGCTTACATGTGGTGTTGGGCCTGTGGGCACACATAAGTGAAGAATTGAGGCTTAGGAACCTCCACCTAGATTTCAGAGGATGTATGGAAATGCCTGGATGACCAGGCAGAAATTTGCTACAGGAGTAGAGCCTTCATGAAGAAACTCTCCTAGGGCACTGCAGAAGAGAAATATGGGATTGGAGCCCCCATACAGAGGTGCCACTGGGGCACTGCCTGGTGGAGTCACGAGAAAAGGCCTGTTGTCCTTCCAACCCCAGAATGGTAAATTCACTGACCGCTTATACGTGTGCCTGGAAAAGCCACAGACACTCAATGCCAGCCCATGTAAGCAGCCAGAAGGAGGGCTATGCCCAGGAAAGTCATGGGGTGGAACTTCCCAAAGCTGTGGGTGCCCACCTCTTGTATCAGCATGACCTGGATGTGAGACATGGAGTCAAAGCAGATAATTTTGGAACTTTAATGACTACCCTATTGGATTTCATACTTGCATGGGCCCTGTAGCCCTTTGCTTTTTGCCAATTTCTCCTATTTGGAATGGTTGTATTTACCTGATGCCTGTAATACCATTGTATTAGGAAGTAACTAACTTGCTTTTGATTTTACAGGCTCATAGGCGGAAGGAACTTGCCTTGTCTCAGATGAGACTTTGAACTTGGTCTTTTGAGTTAATGCTGGAATGAGTTAAGACATTTGGGGGACTGTTGAAAGGGCATGACTGTTTTGAATTTTGAGCACGAGATTTGAGAGGGGACAGGGGAGGAATAGTGGTTAGGCTTAGTGTCCCCACCCAAATCTCATCTTGAATTGCAGTTTCTATAAGCTCCATGTGTTGTGGGAGGGAACAGGTGGAGATAATTAAATTATGGGGGTGGTTTCCCCATTTTCTTCATGTGATAGTGAGTTAGTTCTCATGAGATCTGATGGTTTTATAATGGTCTTCCCCCTTCACTGGGCACTCATTCTTCTCTGTCCTGCTGCCTTGTATAAAAGAACGTGTTTGCTTCCCCTTCCACCATGATTATAAATTTCCTGAGGCCTCCCCATCCCTGTGGAACTGTAAGTCAATTAAACCTCTTTCTTTTATAAATTACCCAGTTATGTTCTTTATAGCAACTTGAGAACAAACCTCAGTTATGTTCTTTATAACAGTTTGAGAACAAACTAATACGATACATAAAAATATAAAGTTTTATCTATACTATGGAAAAAACTGTTAAAAATATATATTACTTTGCTTAACCTCAGAGAAATATTTTGATCTTAAAATTTCCTGAAAGGAATTAGTAGTTATGTGAGGTTCACCCATTCCTGCAGAATAGAAATTAAGAACCCAGAGTTCTATTCAAAGTTCTCTTCTGATTACTGACTGTATGACCTTAGGCAAGCTGTTTTATCATCTTGTAGCTCAGTTTTCTTATTCACACAATATAGACAAGGCAATACTTACACTAGGATTTTTGCAAGCATAATTATATGGAAAGTCCTTTGCTAAGACAGTTCCTGAATCACAGTAAGCCATCACAAAATATTAGCAATTGTTCTTAAAACATATCTTAAGAAATTTCTACTCATGAAAGTGTATGTATATTTTGCTGTGGGAAATGGAAAGAAAAGACCAAACTTTCTGCTGGTCAGTCCCCGGGCATCACTGACAAGTAGACAATGATGATGGTAGTAATGCCTCCTTCGAATTACTTCATTTCCAAAATTCCTAAGTATATACTACCAATTATTTGCAATGCAAAACAAATGCTGATGCAGAGAACAAACGCTGAAGCTATCATGTTAATCTTCAAGTAGAAGAAATCTCAAGCCTGAAGATATATTTCACTTGAATTTTTATTAAAAGTGTTTTTGTTTATTTCTTTTGCCTTGCTTTTGATAGTTCCATAAGAAGATATTGCCAGTAAATGAGAACACACATTGAAAGTATGCAGAATGTCACTTTTATCAGCACGTAAGAGAGGAAAAACTCTATATGTTTTGTACAATTATTTAAGTGTGAATCGCCAGTTCTTTCTCAATCTCTTCAGTGTTCTCTCTGGAGGGATTCTCAGTAGATCTCTTGATGGTTCCAATGCACTATTCTGAAGAAAAAATGGTTTCCACTGGAATTTTATTAAGTCAAACTGGGACAAGCTGAATATAAGTAGAAAATGCTAGAAAATGGGACAAGCTGAATATAAGTAGAAAACGCTAAAATAAAAATGGCATGAAGAATAAAGTCTTAACATGCTCAGTCAGTATTTTTTAAATTATATCTACTTTAAGTACACAATTTCCTGTACTCTTTAGGAAGGATATTTAAATGTATGATCTTTTTGATCTGAAAATTAGCCTACCATGCAGTAGGTGAAAAATAATTTCCTTTCTTCACATATAGCATATTCATACTGCTTTTGTTTGCAATTGAAATTAGGATGAATACTCACCTTTCCATATTTTAACTCAAATAATTTTCAATATATGATGATAAATTCAGTATCCACAGGCTGTGCCCACCAGATAACAGGGAATAGTTTTGCCTTCATATATCAAATGTATAGACATAATGTTTCAAAGTCAGGAAAACCTTGAAATTTAATGTTTTTTGTCCACAGTGGTTAGATATCCCTTTAGGAAATAAGTCTATTAATGAATATCAGGACTTCAGAAGTAAAAATAAATGGCCCTTTGAACTATTTGTAATATAAGCTTGTAAACCAACCAAACAAAAAATGATAATGCAAAGCATAAATGAAAAATGATACATTTATTCATTTTTATAAGGCCTATAATATGCCAGGAGGTTTTAGTTGTTGAAGACAAAGTGTTAAATATGAAAAGAACCTGTCCTCCTAGAAATTAGCACTGTAATAACAGTGATGCCTAAAAATGTATATGTACACAGACTTACATCACTTGAGATGTCTAAGTGTATCTTTATGCTTGAAGAAATAATTACTTTGGGATCCTTTCTGTTTTACTATTTTGGTGCTTCAAAAAAGCTGTGGGTGTATCTATGTAAAAATAAGAATCAACTAATAGCACTACCTTTAGAATTATGATGTCTGGCATTTAGAAAGTATACACAACAAAATGTTATAACATTGTCAGATATTTTGCCTGTTTATGTAGAAATGACTTTAATCTGAGAAGAAGGGTAAGGTCTGGCATAATGGCAGAAATAATGACATGAAATAAATGATATGAAATAAATGGCTGCTTTGAACTAAAAATAAAGAAATGAGGTGAGTTGTACGAAGATAGTGGGTAATTATATAAGGGTTAGTGATTAAAATGTAGATGTGATGTCCGAAACTGTAGCAGCCATTTGGGACTATGAAGCAACAATCCTGTGAAAGAAGAGCATGCATGGTCAAAATAGTGGAAATCAACAAACTCATTATTTGTTTAAGCTACTGTTATAGGTTTTTTTCTTATTTGTAGCTGAAGGTATTTTTCATATGACAACTAGCATGAGTGAAAAGCAAAGTTTGGATCAAGAATTTTTCATACCATGACATGAAGGCTGTTAAACACGATGGTAACAAACCTACACTAGGGCCATGATTTGACCGAAAGAGTAGCCTGGCTACTAATCCTGTGGGACAGAACAAGAACAGAATGCAAAAATGTGCAGAAGGAACAGAAAATAACAAGCAAGTTTTGCATATACTAGTGAAAGTAGTAATTTGCTAAGGTAAAATAATTCAAGAGAAGGCTTTGTCTGTGCTAACATTGTAAGCATAAGGGGAAAAGGCAACTCTTAGTGCAGTGGTAACTCCTAAACCCTCATTTATCTCTGTGTTCCACATATCCATCTGTGTAATCAAGATTTTCTTTCCCTTATGTGTATTCATGTTTTCCTGATATTAATTTCTATGTAGCACTGATTTGTATCAAGCAATGAACCCTAAAGCAGTAGGCATTATTTTCTATCTTGGAAAGAGTAAAATTAATTAACACCTTTGACATTTGAAAAGTATAAAAGTTGCCTATGGTCACCAAAATAAGCACTCTTGGGTCTTTATTAGCAACATTTTGCGTAGTCCACCGTGTAACTGTAGGTCCATTATTGTCAGAATTTTTAAATAAATAAATTATTTATGTCCTAATTATGAAGGGGTATTATTTCACCAGGTTATTAAAAATTGCCAGAGGAAATATATCAACCTGGGAAGTAAAATCATATTCATTGACTATAGAAAGATAAAAAGCAGTTTTTGAAAGGAACAAAAGGGAGTGGTACAGTTTAGGGAAGTAACATACAGATATAGATAAAAGACATAATTCAAACTAAAACAGAAAAACTACGAAAGATCCTTAAAAAACAGTATGCTGCATTCTAGGGAGAATTTTAGAAAAAATATAGCAGCATAAAAAAGAAAGCATAACAAATATCTCTTCAGTTCATCCTTACAAAGCAAACATTGAATGATTTTAGATTTTGTAAATTGCTTCAAGCCTTTACATTGAATTATTTTACAAGAATTAAGAATATTGCAAATATTATATAATTTTAGTAGGATACATATTTTAATGTAAAGTCCCTCTGCTATAGTTTGTTTAACTCCCCCAAATCTCATGTTGTAATTGGATCCCTAGTGTTAGAGGTGGGGTCCAGTGGGAGGTGTTTTGGTCATGGGGGTGGATCCCTTATGAATGGGTTGGTGCCATCCTAATGGTAATGAATGAGTTCTCACTCTCTTAGTTCTTGTGAGAGCTATTTATTTAAAAGAGTGTGGCACCTCCCTTCTCTCCTTCTTGGCTTTCTTTCTTGCTATATGGTCTCTGCATGCACTGGCTTCCCTTCATGAGTGGAAGCAGCCTGAACCCTCACCAGAAACGGATGCTGGCCCATGCTTCTTGCACAGCCTTCAGAATCATGAGCCAAATAAACCTCTTTTCCTTATAAATTACCCAGCCTCAGGCATTCTTTTGCAGCAACGCAAAGCAGCTAAGACACTCTCTTTCAGGACTACTGCCAATGATTTTGCTTTTTCCTAGAAATGTAGCAAAGTAAAATCAATTCCAAGTCCCCAGCTTATTGATTTTTCCTTGTGCTACATATATACTTTCCTGTTACACATCCTCCAGACTGGCCAGGATTTAGTGAAGAGTCCAGAAATGTAACATATCTGTTCAAAAAAAGCTTTCCATTTTAGATTCAATGTCATTTGAGAATAATATCAAATTCCTAGACACTACATCATCTCTTTTTAGTACATTTAGCTAAAAGGGATAGAGGTGTTATTAAATACAAGGTAAGATGGGGTTCTGAAAAATATATAACTCTTAGGCAATTAATCAGAAGACAAAGAAAATAGTCTTCCCTTTTATAGCATCTGCCAATCTGAAATGGGTTGGTACTATTTGCCTTCAAGTGTATCCCTTAGTCATTAAAAAAGAAGAATTTCATTTTACTCTAAAGCACCAAATCATGAAATTATATTTTATGATTTAGAGAAAACAAATCAAACCACTTAAAACTTACAAAGAATGTGCAAGATTATTTTATTGTAGAAAATGATCCTATTATTTTTTGTAAACTCCAGGAAAATGCAGATAGAAAACAAGTTTAAAAACAGCAAATAAATAGTTTGTTTCACCACATGAAATTCTATGCATTATTTAAATTATTTGATGTGGAGCTCATTTGTTCATCAAGAAAGATGTACATTATATTTTAAGTAAAAAATTAGCTTTAATGTCATAAAAATCCATTTTTATTGAAAAGAATTTTTGTATGCGGAGTTTCTACATCAGTGAAATGCACAGGGGAAAAAGTGTAGAATGATACACAGCAATTGTAACAATACTGTTTTTAAGGGATGTGATTTTTTTAAGGACATTTTTATTTTCTTCTTTGTCTTTTGTTTTTGACTTTGATAATGGGAGATACAAATATTATTTTTTTTAAAAAAAAGACATTGTAGAACTTTAAATGTAGAAGTTTATCAGTCCTATCTTCTACCTAATAAATTAGAAGTTTATCCAGTTCCATCTTCTACCTAGTATTAGAATGCCTTCTGTAGTATTCCTATCATATGATAACTCAGATCCTAGTTCAATGCCTCTAGGCAAATGTGGTTTACTTAATTTCTTGGCAGGCTAAAAGGAAAGCTTCTATCATGGGAAATGTCTTATTTTTTATTTTTAAATTCAGGTCTCCCTATTTATAACTCCTCTTTGGCTCTCCTTGTCTTCTATAAGTGGGTCTAACAGGCTTATTCCTTCTTTTAGAAAGCAGGTTCCCCAATACTTAAAGGACAACTTTACACTCCAACTCTTTCTTTTTTCATGACTCTTTGATCTCTTGGCAGAGACAGATGGTAAAAGGGTGTAATGAGCAAGGAGATCAATCAGCTTTTTGCTGCTTGAATAGATCACCTGTTTTCCCTGAACAAGCTGCCAGTTGGCCCCTCTTCAAGGAATGCATTCTCTATAAGCAGGTCTCCCATGTGTTCCATCAGGAGGCTGGGGATGAGGTCGGGTGGCGAAGCACCTAACGCAAGATCAGGTAAAGACACATGCACTTCTTCCTGGTCTAATAACATGAAATTCTGCCTCACCTTCTGCTTGTGTGATCTTGCTAATATCTGAAAGTGGCCAGATATTCAATGGACTCACGGTGAAAGGAGAAGAATGGAAAGATGAACTAAATATAACAAAGTTAAATACATGAATAAATCTTAAAAACGATTTTTTAAAACCCACAACTAATCACATATATTTTAAATATTTCTATTATTAGATTGTCAGGTACTTGAGCACTTTAAGGCTGGAGTGTTTCTTTGAGTCACTGCTAGTACCTGATTTAGGCTTTGTATTTAGTAACACTTAATGATATTTCTTATGCTTAACTGCATTTTGACCTTCAAACATAAGTATCCATAGTCAGGGAAGCATAGACCCTTATGATTACAATCACATGAGTCCAGGCTCTCTTGAAACAAGCCTATCAATAATTCTACATATTAAAAAATATCCACATTGAAAAATAAGCAACTTATAATTGTACTGGTCAGTTGAACTGCATACAGAACATGAATAAATAAATTGGCAAATTATTCTACCCTTTTTGGATATGGGCTGGCTTTATTATAGCATTATTAGTAAATTAGCTTAGAAATTAATTGAAAAAAATCCATACTATCTTCAAGGGATCAAATGGGCATCTGCTGGTTAAAGTCAGGTTTCTCAAATACTTGGTGGTCTTAGTCTGGTCTCTGAATATAAGCATTGGTTTCAAATTGCCCCCAGAATCCTTCTGGCCAAAGAAAATATGACAATGCAAGAACAGATTCCAACTTAGCAGAAAATACATATAGAGAAAAATTTAGATCCTTTGAGAAACATTAACTCATGAACATTATAAAAGTAGGTAATAATTCAAAATGCTATTTTCTAGGATCCTAAAATCTCCCACAGAGGCCCTATTTATTCAGGTTTTCAAAATAGCTCAGCACAGAATAGAGCATGAAATGCATTTGGGCCACTGTGTACATAAAAACATCACAGTGAGTCAGCAGTCAGTCACAGTTTTCTGTCCCATGGGTCATGGATCAGTCTGTTCAAAACCCTGTGAGGGAAAACTCCTGTCAGGTTATATAGGATGAAAATTCTTCTCTCACTTAAGCAGGAGAGGAGGGCAGCTCTCCACAGGACTCGTTTAGTTCTGCTACTCAGTTGTCACCCAAGGACACTAATGGCTCAGGTTCTTGATGGTAAGCAGAGACTGGTAACACTCACCCATGCACCTCAAAGCAGAGCAGAACTGTGGCAGAACCATCCCTACTTCAACAACTCAGCCTGAGTGCAAAAGTAGCTCCTCAGCCCAAAGAAAAGCCAATGCCAAACAGGATAGAACCATGTAAGACTAGGTCAAGGGCAAGAGAGACAAACATGTAAAGATGGAGAGAGACAGATATATCTATGTCTAACTGCGTAGCAACACTTTGGACTGCCTCTCCTCCCTCCTTTAGGTGGGTCTATCTGCTGGTTTAATTTGTCCATGTGGTTTTTAATTTCAATTACCATATGCATCATTTCTAGTAGTGTTGTGCTGCTCCTTTCTCAAATCTGATTGGTCCTTTTTGTTTGTTTTTGTGGTCCCTTGTTCTATGGTCACATTTTCACTCTTTTTAGTTCTCTAAGAATATTTAGCATAATAATTTTATATTTCATGTCTGATAATTCTCATATATGAAGTCTCTGTGGGTCTGTTTCAGTTCTGTGTTGTTTCTGCTGGTTCTCACTCTTAGGAACTTGTTTTACGACTTTTTTTTTTTTTTTTTTGAGGTGGCATTTCACTCTTGTTGCCCGGGCTGGAGTGCAATGGTGTGATCTCAGCTCACCGCAACCTCCGCCTCCTGGGTTCAAGTGATTCTCCTCCCTCAGGCTCCCTAGTAGCTGGGATTACGGGCATGCGCCACCATGCCTGGCTAATTTTGTATTTTTTAGTAGAGATGGGGTTTCTCCACCTTTGTCAGGCTTGTCTTGAACTCCTGACCTCAGGTGATCCACCCGCCTCGGCCTCCCAAAGTGCTGGGATTACAGGTGTGAGCCACGGTGCCCAGCCTGTTTTGTGATTTTTGACTATAAGTGAAGCATTTTTCTTTCAACCTTGTTTATGAGAATTTGTTGAGATTTAAGCTGAAGTTGAGTTCCTGGGAGAGACTGTGGGCTTTCTTCAGTCAGTCTCTAGAGCAGCCTCTGATTCAGAGCAGTTTGCAATTAAATTATTAGCTTGAGGCTGATCAGTCTACTCTGGGTGTGTGAATTCAGAACACAATTCTTGAAAGATACTCAGTGTTATTGATTCTCAATATAGATCTCCTCAACACAACTCCAAGCCATATCAGGCTCTATTTCTCCACTTGGCAGGGGTTACATCATCTTACACTGAGGGGATAGCCTGCTAGCACCTATTGCAGGAGTTTGTTTTTAGATCCCCAAGCCTGAATCATGCCAGCATCCTAGTCTTTATTTATATCTTTACCGCATGAAGCCATCAAAATGAAAGACTAATTTATCTTCCGAGGTTGTCAATCTCATATTTTTTTTTTCAATTTTGAGTTTTTCTTATTTTGTTGTGCCAGGTCATCTCAGTATTTTAATTGTTTCACACAAGAGGGTAATTCAATATATTTATTCCACCAAACTGCCAGAAATAGAAGTTATTGCTGTCTTAAAAATGGGTTCTGTTTTGACATATTTTCCCCATGGACTATGTTAATAATCAGTCTATTTCTAGGACCTTGTGCAGAGCTAACCCAGAGTGGAACTAAGTTAAGCCTTAGATTAGCAAAATAAATGCATTTTCATGCCATCCTCCCCATGTGGACTCTGACCTCAGCCACACTGGCTTTGTCTGGTTCTTCAAATTTATCATGCTCATCCCCACATCAAGACTATTGCTTCTTCACCTCTCACCTTCATTAATTCCAGCTCAAAGGTCTCTTCCTTAAGAAGTCTTTCTAACATGCAAACAAGGTCAAGTCTGCCTAATTTAGATTCTCTTACATGTCATTATCACAGTCGCAATGAAATGAGGATTATTTGTTTAATGCCAATCTCCCTAGCCAGAAAAGAAGCTCATGAGGAAAAAAAGTGTATGTCTTCCTCATGAGAAGGTCTGCAGTGCCTGGCAGAGGGCCTGGCACATAATAGGTGTTTGTTAATTCTTTGTTGAATGGGTATGTAAATAAATAATTGAGAGGCATTATGTAGAACTAGCGGTTTTTTTTTTTTTTTTAAGGAGGAATTGCACGGAAATCTCTTTCTTATCTTTACCTTAAATGTATAACAAATGTGTGAATTTAGTAAGGTAGCCAGGAAGTCATTCCTTTCTTTAGGCCTTGGAAGTTGCATTATTTAAACCCTCAATGGTTTAAAATTGAGAATAACATTCATTTTAGCCTATTTATATGATTTAAACTTTGTATTCTCTCAAATTGACTTGAAATTAGACATTGCATGCTTAAAATACATAATTATTCATGATTCAACTTCAATATTTCCTGTGGGGCATTTTAAAATAAAGATAATATAAAAGACAATTGCTGTATTTATAAACTAGGGAACACACCAAAATACTAGCATCAATAATCAAATGTATATTTTCCCCTTCACTGCGTTATATCATTTTGGGTGTTAAATGAACCTTTATGACAGTCTTATCTGATAAATTTCCATTTTATTCTAATATGAAATAAAACTGTAAGAATAGAAAATTCATAAAATAATGTTGCCAAGAAATATCATATTTATTCTAGATTCCTTTAGTAGCATTCTCTTTATGATATGACAAGAATGGGAAACTCATCTTAAAGATATAAGAAATAAATTTATGCTAGAACCCTAAGACAATGCTGAATATTTCATAATAATGTTAGCATATTCACTTAAATTGGACAATTCTGTAATTGTACTTAACTCCACATATCTGCATGACAAAAGGGATTTTTGTTTCTTATATTTCCTATGAATAACAAAAACAAAAATAAAGCAAATCCTCTACACCGAACATATATAGGTTTACATTATAAAGTGAATTAAAAACAGAATTTCGATTAAGTCAGAAATGAATCTGCAAAATTGTTTTGTGACATTTCATGTTAAGAAATTATGAACATTTTTGTAAATAAAACGAACAAATAGCACTTTTTATTTGTTTTTTAAAAAAATCACTTTTTATACCCAGATGATCCAGAATGTGTGTGGTATGTAATGATAGGTTCAGGGATTTCAAATAGCCACAGCCAAAAAGTCAATTCACAGGGTCAGCAAATTACTTTGTCTTTTTGTTTCACTAAAGAAAAGGTAGAAAGGGAGGTTTTTTTTTTTTTTGTTTGTTTTTTAAGGCAAGCTGGAGTGTTAGCTAAATCAAATAGAGGAGATTTAAGCAAGAAAAATAAGTAAAATGAGAAGTATTTGTGACTCACTTCACAATTTATAAACCACGTACAAAACATGTTATTTCACTAATACAACAATTACATATGGTGACTCAAGGAAGGTACCAGATAATCTTTTAAAATGAGGCATCTCATAGAGCAACCACCCCCCCTTTTTTTTATGAAGATCAAAAAGCCTATAAACAGCAGAATCAAAACTAGAGGCCAGGTCTTCTTACTACAAGTTAGATGTTTTCCCCATTATACTGGGTTACTGAATTCTAACTGAGAAAATGAACTGTTCCAGCAGAGTATGGGAAGATATGGTGCTGCGAGAGAAATAAAAAAATAGCATGGCACAACATGAAAGTATAGTGTTCATTAAACAGTGTGCCAGATTAATAGAAACACAGATAAGTGTAAAGGAGGTGATATCTGCTTTTAATCTGTGTTGTACACACCATAATAAGAATACTGTGTCAAGTTCTGAGACTTCTGCTTTAGAAAAATTATATCATAAATTATTATTAGATAGCAGACCCAGTCAAATCCAGCCCACACGGGATTTACTCAGCCAAAAGAGTAATGAAAAAGTGGAAACATTCATACTTTTAGGCAATACAGGCATTAAAATTCCCGTGAACCTCACCACTCTCTAGTGTCTCATTTACAACCATTGTACACATTTCTTATATTTCCCTACCCCTTGAAGGGATTTGATTTTCCAGACTAGTTATATAAATAAAGACTTTTTTTTCCCCAAAAAGAGTGGCTAAATGGTGAGAGGACAAACTGTGTCATTTGGGAAGTGGTTAAAGAACTGGGTATATCTAATCCAAGAAAGATAAGGCATGACTACGTGATGGAATTAAATGAAACTTAAAGGCAGATTTCACTGTGTCACTTCTCTGCTTTTAACAATCTAAAGACTGCTCATGCTTATAGAACAAAGTCAACTTATTGCTTTCTCCTATAATCAGACCTTTCCCTAACTTATTTTCTCTCAACGAGGAAAGCTACAATTAACCACTTTAATCCAGATGTTCTCGCGACTGCATGTTTTTGCTCAGAGTAGCTTATTTGACGTTAACGTTTTTGTCCAAATAGATCATCTGCTTTCTGCAATTCAGCTCAAGCATTCCTTCTTCTTAGAAGGCCTCTGACAAAGGACACTTGCTCAGGCCCAGGCTGTATTTTTATAGTGGGTCACTTTTCCCCCTTGTACCTTACCCCATGATACCTTTCAGGAAAGGGATTTGTGTTTTCTTTTTTTCTTTTTTTTTTTTTTTTCTTGAGACGGAGTCTCGCTCTGCCGCCCAGGCTGGAGTGCAGTGGCCGGATCTCAGCTCACTGCAAGCTCCGCCTCCCGGGTTCACGCCATTCTCCTGCCTCAGCCTCCCGAGTAGTTGGGACTACAGGCGCCCACCACCGCGCCCGACTAGTTTTTTGTATTTTTTAGTAGAGACGGGGTTTCACCGTGTTAGCCAGGATGGTCTCGATCTCCTGACCTTGTGATCCGCCCGTCTCAGCCTCCCAAAGTGCTGGGATTACAGGCTTGAGCCACCGCGCCCGGCGATTTGTGTTTTCTTTATTTTTAAGCTCTTAGTCCTTACTGCAGTGTCTGGCACATAGAATGTTCTCAATTAATGCTTATCAAGTGATACTAATATCTCCGTTTCAAAATTTGAACACCTGGTGGATGGAAGAAAAATTAGGATTACCTTATGTAGTTGAGGACTAAACTAGGACTGGTGAGTGAAACTCACAGGAGTACAGATTTCCATGTAATGAGAGAAAATCTTTCCAAGAAATCAGAGCTCTGCCAAAGATGAAAAGTCCTCCCTCAGTTCAGGAGTGAGGAAGACAGCCAAGACATGTTAAGATAGCCCTTAGCATGGGCCAGGGACCGAGTATGGCACTTAAAAGTGAGTTGGTTCAGTGGGACTTTAAAATTTCCTTAAATCCTGGACCTGGTAATTCTCCAAATGCGTGACCGCCCATGTGGAGAAGCTGCTGTGCACAGCCATACTAAAAGTTTTGGGGGAAGCAGTCTCCTCCCTGAGGCTGGGAGTAGGAGGATATTCTACTTCAATAAGTTGGATCCTAAGGCAAAAGAAAATAAGAAGGGTCAATCTGGTAATTAGTGTTGTTCTGATGACTCTTGCTGAGGTTTTCAGAATGTTTCTAAATCACTAGTTTTCACACGGAAACACGCCAGCAATGTAACTTCCTCAGGTTCACAACCAGAAATAGAAACCACATGCTTTCTCTTATTGAAGGATAGACATTATGCTCTTTAAAGTCTCCAGGAATCTGGGCACCTTGAATTAAAATTCATGAATAAAGACCGAAAATAAATATGTTCAGCAATCTGGAGAGAAAATAATTTTAGAACACAAATACTTTTTTCCCCTTTTTGACTTGCTATAAACCACCCCCCACCTTCTATTCTCCTTTCTTTGTGCCTAAATACTTATCAAACTTGGGTCCTCTCTCTCTCTCAACTTCCATTTATCTATCTGCCTACCTATCTATGTATCCATTTGAATCCATTTAGGTTGTTGTTCTGTTTTTTAATGGTATCTTTCTTTCTTCCACTTAAGTGTAGAAATATTCTCTGTATTCATTTCAAATTTCACTAAATCACAGAGACAGGACATTGCTTAAAACTGTTTCTTCTGGCTGGGTGCAGTGGCTCACACCTATAATCCCAGCACTTTGGGAAGCCAAGGTGGGCAGATCACTGGAGGTCAGGAGTT
>NW_012098555.1:421520-451483 GCF_000951045.1 Mandrillus leucophaeus | reverse complement strand
TTTTTTTCTGTATGGATTAATGAAATTAATCCTTGTGAAATGCTTAGATAGCCTGAGTGTTTAAAAAGTGCCCTTAAAAACATTGTTTAAGTCTGTTACTGAGATCAAATGGCCCCCAAGATATTGAATTCACTGCAATCCAGATAATAGAATAAATCTCAAACCTTGCTGTATATTTAAGTGTAAACAATTGGTCACAAGATATATGTGACGCTGTAAATGAATCAGTATAAAATTATCCCTACTGCTATGGAGAAAAAAATCAAATATGATTCAAAAGAGATATTCGTTCATTCATAACTCATACATATTTATTGATGTTCATCTAGGTACTAAGCATTGATAGGAAGAGCAGCTCTTTCTCAGAAGAACTGATGGTATGCAAAGTTAGCATTTCCTTTGTCAACTGCGAGACAAAATGAGCAAACAAGACCCAGCTTATGCCTTTATTTTAAACGTATGTTTCCAGGTATGGTGCCCCCAAACAGTTGCCCCTTGCATTACTCAGTATTTTTGTTTCCTTCAGTAAAAGTAAGTAGATTTCATATTACATAAACCAAGTGTCTTCTGAATTGTCAAATCTTAAGTGATATAAGCAAATGACACACAAAAAGTGCCTGAAGGAGTATTTTTTTATTATCCATACATGGCTAAATAATTAATTGTGATCTAATGTGATTAGAGTGCCCAATAGGGCACTAGATTTCTAAATGGTATGCACACAGGATGGACAAGTGATGGTCCTGCTCAGATTTCATAGCCCAAAACCACACAAGTCACATAACAGCAGGATCGTCAGTAAATGTTACACATAAGATGCAATCTCTCTCTGTCACACAGACAGACAAATAGAACAAATAAAAACTATTTGCTATAAGAAAACAGCACTTACTTACTAGATCTTACATTCCTGAAGAATTACTAGATTTAGACTAGAAATAGTCTATTGAAAAATTACATTCATCTCAATGAACATTTCCATTGAAAGGAATTTACTTTAGATGGTCAATGTTAAGAAACTTTCATTCTATGACTATAATGACTAATTTCAGTTATTTTCAGTTATGCCAGTGATTCTGTTTTACTTTCATTTTCTTTAGGTTTAGGAAAAGTCTTCAAATATAATTTTAATTTGACAAATTAAAATTTCTAGCAGTTTTTCACGCTTCAAATCAATTTTCATCAGACCTGCTCTTCATCCCTAACTCAGCCCAATTTCTTACAAATTTTCACTTCCCTTTGGTTTGGATTGTTGATAAATTATCCTAATGATGCTATCTGTATTGAAGCTAATGACCTGTCTAAAGGAATTAGAGATTTATGTTACAAGTGAGAAATGTAACTACCAAAACAGAAGGTAAAAAAGTCCGGTCTGGAATGACAGTTTTGAGGCTGTAAGAGTGATTTTTCTTTTAATTTGCTAGAATTTTATATCATTTGAGCAATGGTTATAGCATATATCAAACATGAGCTTCAGTATGTTGAATTAAACTCTTGGTAGAAATAGTACATAAAGAACACAGCTTTAAGCAATGCCAAATGAAATATACATTTCAAGTAATTCTATACAAAATATAAAATTATATTTGTTTTTATACAGAAGATATAGATACTTAAACATGACTCACAGTTTAAATGTGCCAAATAATGCCTTTCTCTTTATAAAGCTATTTTATCTGTTGCATAAAAAATTATTTCCCACTCTGAGGAGTTCTTTATGATTCTTTATATTGCCTGTTTCAAAACTGGACCACATTATTCTGTGCCTTTTCATAATCCTCCTTAAATGGATCTTGGGCAAAAGCTCAAAAGGAAACTTGAGGCATCGACATGAAAAATAAAATTCCTTTCTCATGATCCTCATTTTTTAAAAAAAGGTAAATTAATCTGGGGCCCCACAAACATAATTATTGAATTATATAAAATTTTGGAAACTGATTTGTTTACTACAGTGTGAGAAAATTTTAAGCTAAAAAACAAAAGAACTGAAAAGCACACACAAAAAAAGACTCTAATGAATTTAACAGAAAAAGAATCTGTGCTGAAAGTTTATAGCTGCTGTTTAAAGGATTATATAGTAAAAAAGATCATATGCTATAACCTAATTTATACTAGAAACCTGATAAATATGACATGATAGCTTTCTGGTGGATAAATGTAGGTCTCATTTTTAATGTGTAGCCTAAACACCACCAGTCAAGGTCACAGAGCTCACAATTTATTTTGGCATGAAAAGAGTGTACTTTTGACCTACATATTCAATAAATAACCAGGTATTTCAGTTATAAGTGTATTGACTCTCAGATACCAATTTACCTTTCAATATTTGTCCTGTAATAATAGAAGAAACTCTTAAACATCTCTCCTTTACAGTGAGTGCGATGTTAAACTTTCTCAGTAGGGGTCGCTGGTGGGACATGGCAGGAGGAAGTGACACTCCTCTTTTTGTCTACTGCTTCATTGGTTAGCCCTATGGGTGTAAGAATATTCAGTGGAGTTCTACGCCAGAGCGACGTCCCGAAGTGTGTGGTTCATCAGTAACACTGACATTTAACTTGACAATAACCTTTCAGCTGCCCTCTCATTCCAAAACCATCACCCAAAGCCTTCCTGTCCAAACCATTACCCAAACCTACTCCCCGCTACACACTCAAGGAAATCTCGTCCATGATGGCACCCATACTCCTAGGGCAGTCTTACTCACAGTTGGCCTTTCTTCCCTCCAAGAGGTGTCCAATGAGACTTTGCTCCCTCTGTAGAGCCTGCACATCTTGCCTGTGTTCTGGAAAGGCTCCAACCCCTCTTCTCCCTAGCTGCGCTTACTTTCTGCTCACCCAATGACTGGAAACCAACTCCAGCTTGGCCAAACCAGCAAAACTATTAGCTGCCCAATGCGTGGAATCACGCCTTCTCCAGCAAGTACTGAATATCTTCGAAGTTTGTCCTTCCTAGGGTATTCTCCCTTATCCCTAGGGTACCATATTGAGTTTTCTTATATCATATAGTTAACTTTTTATTATAGTTAAATAATTACTTTTATTAACTTTTCCCTGTTTAATCTGCTATGGAGATTCTACCTCCTGAAGGCACTCAGACTGATATCAGAATATGCAGCTCTAAATCTACATATATCCATATTAGGAATAAAAATAAAATTGTATGTAAAATTTCAGGGCTCTCCAATTAGGCTTCATAAAGTCTCTTCTCACTTTTCAAGATATTTATACTGAAAAAAAATGAGTCAATTTTTCTTGCCATAAAAAAATCTGATTAATAATTTTACACTAATAAGAAGCAAGCACACTTCTGATCCTTTTAATAATTAGCATTTAATTTTATTTTACTTAAAACAACCTCTGAAAGTCTGCGTATGGCCATAATATTAGATTTGCTATTAGATTCTTCTGCCATAAACAACTAGAATACTAAGCCAAATATATAAAAATATTTTTTTCAGGCTCTGGATAGCATGCAACACTGCAGTATCCTACCTGAGAGAAGTAAAACAATGTAAATTCTAAAATAACACTGATTTTATCCTTTGAAGCACTTTCAGGCAATCTAAGCAGAGAATGCTAGCCTCACTGATTTGAGAAAGATCAAGTGTTTGAAGGCTAAGATGATGTATGTAGCACAACACCAGAGGGAGGGATATATGCTGAGAAAAAGCTCTAGAAATCTGCCTATGGGTTACAGTGAAACTATTGTGGATTCTGAGCCACATATCTATCGAATGAAAGTTTATAAGGACAGGCAAGGTGTGACTGGGGACCTGTTAACTAAACAGGCCCTACAGCTCATACAGGGCTAGTGGATATTTAATTTCTAGTGAACCAAGGTGGAAACATGTAGTTTAATTCTTGTAGCACCCAATAATACCAGAGGTTAGCACTCTAGTAAGTAGGGCTAACCTACCCCAATGCAAAGGCTACCCTGGGCCTGCTCTATTAAATCTCAAAAATGAGACTTGATGAGATGAAGATAATCTACAAGTAGTTTAACACCTTCTCAAAATGAACTCGAATAGCCAATCAGAATGGCTATTAAAATGTCAAAAAATAACAGATGCTGACAAGACTGCTGAGAAAAGGGAACATTTACACACTGTTGTTGAGAGTGTAAATGAGTTCAACCATTGAAAAGCAGTATGATGATTCCTCGAAGAGCTAAAAGCAGAACTACCATTCTACCCAATAATCCCTTTATTGGGTATATACCCAGAGGAATATAAATCATTCTACCATAAAGACACATGTACGCAAATGTTCATTGCAGCACTATTCACAATAGCAAAGATGTGATGTCAACCTAAGTGTCCATTGATGGCAGATGAGATAAAGAAAATATACATATACACCATGGAATACTGTGCAGCCATAAAAAAATAACCAGATTTTGTCTTTTGTAGGAACATGGATGGAGCTGGAGGCTATTATGCTCAGCAAACTAATGCAGGAACAGAAAACCAAACACCTCACATTCTCATTTATGAGTGGGAGCTAAATAATAAGAACTTATGAACACAAAGAAGGAAACAACGGACACTGGGTTCTCCTCGAGGGTGGAGGGTGGAAGGGGGGAAAGGAGCAGAAAAGATAACTATTTGGTACTGGGCTTTATACCTGGGTGATGAAATAATATGTACAAAGCTCCCATGACACATGTTTACCTATGTAGCAAACCTTCAATTGTGCCCCCAAACCTAACTAAAATAAAAGTTAAAAAAATATTGAATATTGAATCTAAGGTCAAGTATCTCTCTCTTCAAAATACATCAATCTCTATTTATTTTTATGATTTAATTTTAAGATTGTAAATGCTATTTTTATTTTTAAATTCACTGTCCACATGTTCATTGCTAGAATATATAAATACTATTAATTTTTGTATTTTTACCTTGTGTTCCTGAAGTCTTGCTGAACCTAGTTATTAGCTCTAGGAAATATTTTATAGATTTCTTGGGATTTTCTACCTAAACAATCATGTCATCTGCAAGTAGAGATCATTTTTTCTTCATTTTTAATCTATTGCTATATGCATTTTATTTTATTTTCTTGCCTTATTGCCCGTGCTAGAATTTCCAGTACTATGTTGAATGAGGTAGTGAGAACAGATACTTTTCCTTGCTTCTCATCTTAGAAGTAAAGCATACATTCTTTCACCATTAAACACAATGTTAGCTGTAATATTTTTTACATATTTTTATCAAGTTGAAGAGGTTTTCTCTATTCTTTTCTGAGAGTTTTGTTTCTATTTTGTTTCTAAAAGAGTATTGAATTAAGTGAAATATATTGTTTCTGCGTGAATTGATACAATCATGTGATTTTCAAAAAATATTTAGCCTATTAATATAGTGGCTTATATTGATTGATTTTAAAATATTGAAGCATTTTTGCATCCCTAAAATAAGATCTACTCGATCTTGGTTTATATATTGCTGAATTCTATTTCTTCTATTTTTGTTAGTTTTGAATCTATATTTGTGAAGGACATTGGTCTGCAATTTTATTTTTCCATACTGACTTTGTCTGCTTTGGAATCAGTGCATTAATAGTTTCGTAAAATGAATTGGAAAATGCTCCCTCATTTTCTTTTTTCTGAAAGAGATTGTATAGAAATTCTTCTTTAAGCTGTTGGTTGAATTTTCCAATGAAATATCTTGGCTATATTTCCTTTTGGAATGCTTTTAAATTAAAAATGTAACATTTGTGTGTCTTTAATAATTTTAGAACTATTCAAATTACTATATTGGGAGAATTGTAGCTATTTGTGTTTTTAAGAAACTAATTGATGCTTATCTAAGTGGTCTAATTTCAGGTGTAGAATTTTTTTTTTTTTTTTGGTAGTATCATTTCTTATCATACTGATGTCTGCAGGTTCTAGATATCCCCTCTTTCATTTCTAATATTGGCAATTTGTGTCTTATCTCTTTTATTTGTCAGTCTTTCTAGAAGTTGTCAACCTTACTCTACTTTCAAATAACCAACTTCTTGTTTTATTGATTTTCTCTATTGTTTTTGTTTTCAATTTTATTGATTTCTGCTTGTATTACCTTTCTTCTTTCTTTGCCTTTAGTTTGATCTTTTTTTTCCTAAGTTTTTAATATGGAGTCTTAGATTCTTGATTTAAGTTTTTTTTTCTTTTTTCTAATCTGTGCATTTAATTCTATACATTTTCCTCTCAGCACTGCCTTAACTTTGCCACACAAATTTGGTATATTGCATTAATAATTTCAGTGTCAAAGTATTTTAAAACCGATTTCCCTTGGGACTTCTTTGACATGGATTATTTGTAAGTGTATTGTTTAGTTTCCAGTTTTTACAGATTTTTCTGTTTTTTTTTTTTTTTTGGTTGTTCTTGTTATTGCTATTGATATCTAGTTTGTTTTTATTCTAGTCGCAAATACATGAAAAAAATACAATTCTAAATGATTTCAATTATTTTAAATTTTTTGAGCCTTTTTTTATACACCAGAATGTGGTGGTTCTTCTGACACATTGTGTGGACACTAGAAAGGCTCTATTCTGCTGTTGTTGGGTGAAGTGTTCTATAAATATCAATTAGATCCTGTTGGTTGATAGTATTGTTGAGTTCTCTTATATCTATATCTTCTATATCTATATCTTATATGTCATATATCTCTCGTATGTATCATAAACATACATGATATATGGGATATATGACATATTATATATTTTATGAGATATATGTCATATATGATATATTATATGAAAAATATATATTATATATGAGATTTATGAAAAATATATATTATATATGAGATATATAAGACAAATATATATATCTACATCTACTATAACTATATTAGTAATATTTACTGTCTACTAGTTCTATCAATTACAAAGTAAGGTGTTGAAGTCTTGAAATATAACTGTTGGTTTCCTCTACTTTTTCCTTCAGTTCATTCAGTTTTTTCTTCACATATTTTGAAGCTCTCTTAATTGGTGCATTAACATTTTGAATTTCTATGAGAGAATTGACTCTTTTATAATTATACAACATCCTTCTCTGTCTTTTGTTATTTTCTTTGTTCTGAAGTCTAGTTAATCTGACATTGATATAGTCTCTTTTTGTTTAATGTTTGTGCAGTATATCTTTTTTCATTTTTTGAGACAGGGTCTGACTCTCTCACCCAGACTGGAGTGCAGTGGTGTGATCTCGGCTCAATGCAACCTCTGCCTCCCATGTTCAAGTGATTCTTGTGCCTCAGGCTTCCAAGTATCTGGGATTACAGGCATGCGCCACCACGCTCAGCTAATTATTATATTTTTAGTAAAGACAGGGTTTCACCATGTTGGCCAGGTTGGTCTTGAACTCCTAGCCTCAAGCAATGCTCCTGCCTTGGCCTCCCAAAATACTGAGATTACAGGCAAGAGCTACTGCGCTTGGTTGCAATATATCTTGTTTTATCCTTTTACTTTTGACCTATATATTTCATTATATTCAACAGAACTTCTAATAGACAGTACATATTTAGATCATATTTTATAATCAACTTCACCTTTTAATTGGTGTTATTTAGACTATTTACATGTAATATACTTCTTGACGTGTTATGGCTTAACCCTGTCACTTTTTTTTTTCTTTTGGATGTTTTCTGTTTGTTCTCACTGGTTTTTATTTCTCTGTTGTTGTTTTTCCCTGCCTCCCTATTGATCCCTTGAACTTTTTTTTTTTTCAGAATTGCATTTTGATTTATTTATAGTACACTTAAGCTATCTCTTTTTAAGGGATTTTTTCTGTTTTGGGTATTACATAACATTCTTGTTGACTGGTTTTATCATTTTGTCGGTTCAAATGAATTGTGAAAAACTTTTATAGGCCTTTAACCTTTTATAAATCTCCATTCGCGTTTCTTTTCCCTGCATCCTTTATAATGTAAGTGGCTTATATATTTTTCTACATACATTTAGAACCACATCAGACAGTGTTATATATTTTGTTTCAATTGTCAAACATATTTATAAGACTCAAAAAAAAAAGGGTAATGTATTTCTTCATATTTTTTTCTCCTTCCATTGGTCTCTCTTCTTTCTTAATGTTTCAAAATGTCCTCTATTATGTTATTTTCATTTTTAAAACTTCATTTAATCATTTCTTTATAGTAAGTCTGATTGATAACAAATTATCTAGTTTTCCTCATCTAAGAATGTCTTGATATCCCCTTTATTCCTAAATATAATTTTATTAGACATAAAATTCTCGATTAGTTGTTTACATTCAGCACTTGCAAAATGTTTTGCCACTTTGTTCTGGCCTCCAGGATTTCTGATAGGAAATCTGACGTTATTGAAATCATTTTTTATTATACGTAAGATTGTGTCTCTTTGGCTGTTCTTAAGATTTTTCTTTGTTATTTTCACAAGTTTTTCTATTATGTGCATGGGTGTGAAATACTGGCATTTGTATTATTTGAGGTTCACTTAGTCTCTTGAATCTGTGGGCTTATTTCTTTTGCTAAATTTGAAAACTTTAAAACCATGAATTATTTGAATGATTTTTCAGCCTTAACCTCCTTTTTATTTCCTTTCATTTTAGTATTCCACTGACACGAATGTTAAATCTTTGCTATATACCCATAGGTCCCTGAGACTTTATTTTTTTATTCCAGTCTACTTTCTGTGTTGTTCGAATTGGATAATTTGTATTATTTGGTTTTCAAGTTTACTGATTCTTTCCTTTGTTCCCTCCATTCTGCTCGTGAGCCCATCCATTGACTTTATAAATTTAATTTATTGCATTTTTCAGCTGCAAAATTTCCCATTTGATTTGACTTTCAATTTTTTATATATTTGTTGTGACCTTCTATTTTTTCAGTTGTTTAAAATGTATTAGCTCATTAAAACATTTTTATGATAGCTTCTTTAAAATACTTTTCAGGTAATTCTAATGTCTTTGTCATCTCAATGTTAGCTTCAATTGATTTTTTTTCTCATTCAGATTTAGATCTTCCTGGTTCTTAGTATAATAAAGGATTTTCAGTGGTAACCTCAACATTATTGGTAGCATATTGTGAAGCTCTTGGTCATTTTGAAACCTATTTTAACTGATTTTTCTGATACTATTATGGCAGAGGATTGGCATTGCCCCTTGTTATTGCCATGTGAAGTTAGAAGTCCAGATTCAACACTTGACCTCTGTTTACACCCAAGTTGGGAGACTTTAAATTGCTACCAGGAGAGAGAGTGAGAGAGAGAGAGAGAGAGAGAGAGAGAGAGAGAAAGAGAGAGTGTGTGTGTGCTGGGGCGTGTTTTAGCTTCCTACTAGGCTTCCACAATGTCATCCTGGTTGGGATAGATGAGGGTGTCTTGTTGCTCCTTCTCATGTGGCTCCAACTGACTCTGTGGAAGTGGAGTGAATGGCAGTCTTATTATCATAGAATAGTGGAGAGATTCCTGATTCTCTATTTGACCACCTCAGACATCATCCCAGCAGTGCATGTGTTGTGGGGGATTAGGGAAAGAGGCAGTTGTTGCTGCCTTTTGGAGACGGAAATTCAAGAACCCCATGTGGTCTCCACTGACACCAAAGTGAGGAGGGTTTTCATCCTTGTGAGGATGAATCCAGGCCCTCTATTCAGGCTTCTCTGACCCCATCCCAATATTGTCATTGGATGACCTTATATGCTGGTAGAAATATGGCTATCCACTTAGCCTTTGCTAATGTGTTTGATAATGAGGCTAGAGTTTTTCCTGTGATGTTAGGCCGG
Organism: Mandrillus leucophaeus; assembly: GCF_000951045.1. NCBI lineage: Eukaryota > Metazoa > Chordata > Mammalia > Primates > Cercopithecidae > Mandrillus > Mandrillus leucophaeus. The sequence goes on along the minus strand of NW_012098555.1, from coordinate 441,753 downwards.
AATAGAGAGGCTGTTTTTACAAGTTTTGGTCCTCAGCTAGAGAGAAAAATTTTGTTTGGGCTTTTTTTTGTCTGTATTCATTGGCCTATGTAGGTTGCTGGCTTTTCCAGCACCCAGTCTGGGATATATGGGGCAAACATAAAACTGAGAATATTCACCATCATATCATTCTTTGAATCCAAAGATCCCTAGCTGGTCAGCCTTCTCTCCAAATTTCAGAGTATTCTTAACATTTGTTTTATATATAACATCCATAGTTTTTAGTTGTGTTTAGCTAGAAGAAAAGGAAACATACGTGTACTTCATCTTCACAGAAATAGAAATATGCCATGAACTTTTCTCAAATAAATAAAATGAACAGTGACCACAATGGCCAAGAATGTCAATTTGGGATAAGACGGTGCTTGTTTGACTTCCAGCTCCAAAACATTTTAGATTTGTGATCATGTTAGAAGTAATGAATCATTACAAGCATCAGCTTCTTCATCTCCAATAGAGATAAATACTAGCACCTCCACCACAGGATTATTATGAGTAGTAAATGAGAGTCTATATATGAAATACTTATTACAGTGCCTATCACTGGAAAAAAATTTAATTAATTATTTGTATTGTAGAAAGGATTGCAGGCATGCAATCCATTCATGTCTTTTACTGGTGAATGTCTCATAAAACAAATAAAAGAAAACCAGAAGAATCTCCTTGTAAGCAAGTCAACTAAAAATCTTTTGGCAAACACACAAATGTCATAGTCACTAGGAGATTGTCCACATTTATGGAACGGTTTCGGCAGGATGTGCCAGATCTGTGTAATATTATTTATAGGAAAAATCTTGGAATCTATTGACTTACGAAGTATGGTTCCCTGGAAAATGTCACATAAGCTTTGTAAATATTGGAGTACAAAATGGAGATGTTTTCATGATTAAAACAGTTTCTTTTTGTGTAAGTGATGGCCATATATAGCCTTTAAATGCCTCATATATTAAATCTACATTACAGCACCTACTAGAACAGCAAGATAAAAGGGATCTGTGTTGACAACACTGGACTTTTCATGCTTGGTCTGTGCTTCACAACAGCTTGAGTTTGATTTGGGTAAAACTTCTGATTTTATGTGCATCTGACTTCACAATGCAACTCTTTGTATTATCTCTGTAGTATATACAAAATTATCCGTAAATCCACGTCATCACTCATAGAAAATCGTATGTAATGTTTCAGTCTTTTCTTTTTCTATCTCTTTGAGTAAATACCCCTAAAATTGAATCATACCATATATAGTAATGTTTACTTTTTGTGTTTTTTTTCATTTTTTATCATATTGTGAATATTTTCCATACCACATGTCTTAAAACAATATTTTTATTGATTAAATAAATCTACAAAATCATTATTATATTTTATTTAACACTCATGTCTTAAAAACCAAGACAGTTGGTACATTTTTGTACTTAATGCAAATGTGTCTAGGTTTATTCTTATATGTTTTTCTAATTACCTTTTTAGAATAAAATCGTAGAGTTTTATCTATTGGGAAATGTTTATGATCACTTTTAAGTCTTTCGGTAGTTTGCCTAGTTTTCCTTCCAAAAACTATGATCAATTTATGTTACAGTTCGAGTATGACAATTCATTGCATCCCCACAATACTGGGTACAAATTTTTAAAATTTTGAAAATAATTTTTGAAAAATAATAGTACATCATTTTAATTAGCACTGTATTATACCTGAGGTTGAAAATATACCCACTTATAGTCATTATTTCCCAACAAAGTCCTATTTTTATACAGTTTTGAATAAGGTATCCATACATTTTGTTGATTTGTGCTAATATTTTTATGCATTAACAATATGAGTATATTGGTTCTATCTAATTGATGGCAACTATTTTCTCCACTTTCTAATGATTCTTAAATCCATGTCTTAGCATTAAGAGGACTTGTCTTATTTTTATGAAAGTAGAAAATTTTCAAAATAAAATAAAAGGGAGATGAAACTCACAGTAATCTCACCATAGAGAGATAAATGCCTTTCTTTAAGATTTTGAGTATTTATTATCATTTTATATATTTTCTGTTCATTCAAATTTTGCTAAAAATTTTCATAGGAATCTAGGAGGTAGAATATTAAGCACTTGTGCTTACAAAATCATCTCAACCAGAAAAATTTCAATACTTTACCTATTTTTAGGAGGGATGATATTTCAAAATAAGAGCACAATAAAACATGCTCTTGCTAAAAAAGAATGGCTTTCCATTCCTCATACACTAAGACTTTTATATAGAGAGCAGGTAATTTTGATCAATAAGAAAGATAATTATAGAAGAAGAAGCCTTCCTCAGTTGATTAGCATAGTTCAATGAGCTTCTATCTCATGTTCCAGTGCTGTAGCTGCTGCTAACAGAAATGGAAAAGAATCAAAACATCCTCCTCTGTAATTTCTTTCAACATGACCTCAACTGTTGGCTGCAGTAATGTAAGAAACTTGAAAAAGTCTTAAAAACACATGAAGAATTTTAAATGTAGCCCATCCAGCTGACTGTTTAAGAAGGACATTCATACCCACTCTCTGCCAGGTAGGCAGGGCAGAAATTTGGGAACTAGGATTTGAGCACAGCAAATTGTTATACCAAGTTAACAGAAAATACTCCGAAAGAGAGCTCAAGGTCGGGAAGGGCTTCAGTATTCTTTGAACATAATGAGGCCAATTTTATAATAGCAAGGGGATTATGAGTCTTATTTGAAAAGCCAGTAGAGACTAATCAGATCTGTGTAAGATATATTTGATCTATCTAGACATTCAGGGTAACCAAAATTTTTTAAAAAAGAACATAAAATGCAGTGCATAGTGCAGGATTACAAACACTGTCTTTTCTCTTTGCCTCCTTTCCTGGCATTCAAAGTTTGTCATGAACTCCTTCTCTCAGAGATATAGGTCATAAGAAGATAAAATATCTCTGACTAACAACACAAGCTGGGATGATGCAAGTTGTAAACTGTAAAGGCTCCAGATAGAGGCTGGATAGCGTTAACTCTTAATTGGAAGAATATTGGGCCTGAAAAGCAGGAGATTTTTTGATGTGAGAGGAAGTTAAAAAATCAAAGGCAAGGGATGGGAGGTAGGGTAGGCAGAAGTAATCGTAAGTAAGAATTATTCAAGTGGAAGACACTCCCCTGGCCTAGAAAACATCTGTGTATAGACATCATAATAGTGTAGCCAGTGAAGCTATGCAATCATTTACAGATTGAGGGTTAGAATAATTATTCAATAGTAGGCTTTCATATCTGAGATCCTTCACAGAGTGCAATTTTAATTTTATTACTGGAAACCTAAATTAAACAGATCCTTAAAACTTCTTTGAAATATTTGTATATGAGTATTTACTAAAGTGATCAAGGTTATAACTGGCAAATAGAGGGATGCATTTTCTCCAGTCCTTTGCAGTCAATGTTGAGGATGGAGAATCCTTTAATGGAGAAAGCATGGCAAAAGATCAATTAAGAGAAGAGAATAAACCAAAGATACAGTTATAGATTTCCCCCCAAAAATCATTGCCTCTCCCACACACCAACAAAAACTCCCCAGGGAAGCTACAAAGACACCCTGTAAGCCAAAACTGATCCCCTGGCCTTGGGTACATTTCCAAATGACAAGTCAAATTATAAAACTTTTCTCTTGGCTAAATTACTTGTATTAAGGAAATGAGGACAAAGCATAACATTTAAAAATTTTAAATTCTGGGATGGCAGTTTGATAACATAAAGCTAAGTAAGTACATACATCTGCTAGTATGTTAGATGTTAGATAATAATTCACAATGACACTATGCCCACCCACTTGAATTTTATAACACAATTAAAAACAGACCTAAATACATAGATGATCCTATCACCACAATTATGCATATTTAGTAATGCAGAAATATATTACAAGAGTGAGTACTGACACCAGCTTCAGCATTGTGTATCTCTGCAGTGGGGAAGCAGTCCAACAATACCTTTTTATATTGCTTTTAGAAAACTCTGGCAGAAGTACCACAGAAATGGCCTTGCAGAGATGAATGCACAAGGAAAAAGGGATTTTTCTGCATCACCTCTAAGGGATAATAAGCAGAAACAGCCTATTTCTTCATATCTTAAATTAATAAGTACATTTAAACAATTCTCAAATTGCAATGAAACATGATACTTTATTAAGGTATCAAAATTTAGTAAATAAAATAAAAGAATGAAACTTTTTTTTTTTTTTAACAAATCATTGAATTTTGCTCTACTAAACTTGGTCAAATCACATTTGCTCCCACTTCCAAATGATTTCTTTTGATTATAGAGAAATCTTAGCTTTTGTGGATACAAAAAGATTGAATCATTTTTCAATCATTGATTTTAATTGCACCCTCTGAGCCTCATGAAGCAGCTAAATAATGTTTCCTTTAATGGCATCTCAATGTATTTCATGACTTTTCCATCTCTTTCAGTATTTAAACAAACTCATTTTAGTTGCTTAGAGTTGGTCCTCCTCATTTTAAACCTCATTACCTTGTCTGATTTAACATGCTTTCTATTCCTTCCCCAGAATTCATTTACCATCTTGGAATGGAGTGAAAGAGACATGAGCTTCTATCATGCACTTTCTTTTTCTCTTTTACTAACTTTATCCTTTGAAGTTGGGGCAGTGCTCAAGGTCAATTCCATGGAAATTAATTTGCTGAAATCAGTTCACCAAAAAACAATTATTCTAATGGTCAGATTGCCAAATGGTTGATTGGATGAAAAGCATATTTGTTTCTTTTAACTATACATACATTCTACAGCAACTTCATATTGCATGCTGTTTCTGTGGGTTTTAAGTTTCTTATGAAGGTTGTTTTAATGACTTTCATTTTATCTGCTTTTACAGCATTTTAAACCTGCCTGCCACATACGGTTGTGTGGGGATTTTACTGTAGCAAGATTCCCAGGAAGAAAGAATGATTGCTGAACTTCAATCCATGCTCTGATTGCAAAGTTATGAATTGATGGAGCTCTTTGAAACTAGAAGAGATGATTTATTTAATATAATGTTAAAAAAAAAAAGATGTGCTATAAGGAATTAATAGAGGATGAGGCACTGAGAGGAAAGAACTAGAAAAAGGATCTTTTACTGGGAATAAGGTGTAAAAGAGCATAAAAAGGCAACATTTCTTAGGCTACTAAAATGCAAGATGTAATGATGGGGGGGAAAAAGGTCAACTGAGGGGGCAAAGATAGGAGACAGTAAAGATGTTAACACCGAAAGCCTAAAAGAGGGTTGAAGTAGTAGGAAGTAGAGGTCTCTAATAAAGTTAGCATTACTTTTCTGGTATTTGACTTGGACAGGTGAAGGGCCAACTTGTCCTACTGCAAAGGAGGTTCATTTATGCGTAGTTTGTTTAAGTCCGGGGTGTTCCCTTGGTCTCAAATGGATGGCATCCCACTGGCTACTTCTGGTGTGTATGACTATTTGGAACCACATGGCGGCAGTACTGGTAATACTGTATTCTCCCTCCTGCTTCCACCCTTCCACCTCCCTCCCCCACTCAGAGGTGTCCAATTTTTTAGCTTCCCTGGGCCACATTGGAAGAAGAATTGTCCTGGCTACACATGAAATACACTAACATTAATGATAGCTGATGAGCTACAAAAAAATAAAAAACAAAATCCCCAAAAAAATCTCATAATGTTTTAAGAAAATTTATGGTTTTGCGTTGGGCTCCATTCAAAGCCATCCTGGGCCACATGTGACCCACAGGTGACAGGTTGGACAAGCTTGCTAGACCCTTGGCAGATCTCGGACATAAGAAGGTGAAAGATCTATCCCCTGTTTCTCTTAGTAATTTGTAAATTAAGGAGGAACAGTACCTGTCCCCTTTCTACAGGCAGTCTACCTTTCTTTTTGATGTTCCTCCAATAGCACCAGGGAAGACCATGATGTTTCCAAGTCAATGGGCATATCATTGCCAGTCTCAAATTTGTGAAAGCAACCTCTCTGATGAGAAGGAACTGCATTTTACAGAGCTGTTCTCCTGGTCTTCTGACATTATCAGAGGGTAAAAGTGAAAATAGTATTAGCTTTTAGAGCCACACTGGTTGTTTACAATTGGCATCAAGTTGAATTAGTCAGTGTTGTGCCAAACTGGTTAGTAAATATTTTGAATATCATACATGGTTGAATTTACTCTCTGAGCTTGACCCTCTCAATAATTCTTTTTGAAGGAGTGTCTGGCCCTAATCTCAAGTAATTCTCAGAACCTACTAATTGTAATACCTCCTTTGGTCTCCAGCTTTGGGCCTTGGTGATAATTCTAGGGCAACAGAAAAATCCAGCTGGTCATTTTATACCAGTCTCCTAAAGAGTTTAATAATGCTGCCATGACAATAGGTAGTTCATTCCTTTTTTATTTAATAAGAATCTCTTTTATTATCCTATGCTTGCTTTAATAGTAGAGTACATTATGATGTTTATCCATTTACTCATATATGTATTCAACACATAAATACATAGTTTATATTATACTTTAAGCAATTTAAGTAAAACAAATATAAATAAAATTATAGCCATAAAATCAAGATGCTTAAGTTTTGAGACGAGAAGCAAAAAAGGTCTTAGTATGTTTAGATAAAACATAGTGATAGTTTAACCAAAGAGATTATGTATATATTTGGAGCAGATTAATTTTACCTGGCTCTTGAAGGAAAGATAGGAATTGAAGCCTCAGAAACAGAAAGGATATGAGATGGAATGGAGATATCACCAGAGCATCTATCTTCTCATCTGACTTTTTTACTTAAAAGTAGTTAATAATTTTTTCTGCTTTGAATTATATTTCTCTATTCTTATGAAATCTTAAGTCTGCATCTAGATTATTTTAGACATTCTTAATGACCACATCATAAACTTTTAAGAAAACAATTTCTCTATCTATATTTTAATTACATTCTGAGTGCCTATTTATTTGTCTTTCAGAAATAAAAGATACTGTCTTTACCATCAAGAAACTCACAATCTAGTAATAAGCAAATATGATGGGTAATTAATATTATTCCATTCAATGTTTCAATTTTGATAGAGAAGCAGGCAACTTACAGTCCAGGATATTCTTTGTGTGTCAAATAATTATTGAGAGGGGCAATAATGTGTGTCAAATAATAATCTGCATTTTGCCTTACCTGAATTAGTCTTTCCCCATCTCTCAGTAAGTAAAAATTACTTATTGATAGTCAGGGAAGGTCTCATCTTCATTTCACCCTAGGAGTTCTGGACTGGCATATACATGTCTTCACTTCTTAAAACTGACAGAATTTGAGTAGCCTGTGTTCACTGAATTTTCAGCAACGTGTGACTCACCTCGCACCAACTTCATATCAGAAATTATTTAGAAAAAGCTTTTTACTGAACTCATCATTTTTTTCTGATGTAGAATATATATACCCGATGTGAACAAAATAATACAACAGATGCTCTTGTTGTGAATTAAAAACAGAATATTTATAAACTTAATAAAAGGATAGGTAGATTTTTAAATGTCATGAACAACTTTAAAATGTTACTTATAAAACCTGAAATTTAAAATGTTTATATATAATATAATTAGTCTTAACATTAAATGGATTTTATGAGACTCTTTTAGAAAGGAGCTAAAAGAAGAATGAAAGGATCAAGACATCATTACATAATTCACCATATATATTTACTATGATTAAAACTAAATAATAAAAATTCTCTATCAATAGCTTCTACAACATAAATATCTCAAACCCTTAAGATAAATTATTTCTGATGATAGAACCATAGCTGAATTTTATTTTATTTATAATTTACTGTATTTTCCAAAATTTCTGAAACATATGTATATTATTTTTATCATCATAAAATATTAACATTTCTGTAATGAAAAATTTCAAACATACATTAAGAGAAAAGTCCAATCAAGCTTCACACACCAGTTCTTGTTAATAATTAAGATTTTCCCTAGATTGCTTCATCTATCCCTTATTTTATTTTCTTTTTTCAGTGTTGAATTTATTTTAAAGCAAATCACAACTATCATCATTTGCCTCTACATACTTCAGTCTGCATCTCCAAAAAGTATGAGCGATTTCTTGTATAAAAACAATGTTATTATCGTTCATAACAAAATTAGCAATAATTCTTTAATACCAAATAATATCAAGCACATAATCAATTTCCCCAGATTTTTAAAAAACTCTTTTGTACCATTTGGTTTGTTTGAATCAAGATCTCCCAAATTTCCACACATTGTTGACACTTGTGTGGAACACTTACATCTCTATATGTCTTTCAATATGTAACAGTTCTCACTAATTTTTCTAAGCCATCGATTTGTTTCAGAAAAAAAAAAAAAAAAAACTTCTGGAGTGGTCCTATCCTTACCTTCCCATCTCTTATACTAGTCATAATTATAATCTTTCTTTTTCATTCCGTTTAGTCTACATATCTGTCTATGAAGATTTTCTTCATGTCCTTGCTTTCATTTTAGAAGAAATTCCTTCAATCAAGGGTTTCTTTCTATTTTACCATTTTCTCTGACATATTTAGAGGAGTGGGATTTCCAATATCATTTAGAAAGAAAGAAAAATATTTTCCTTTCTGTGGGAATGGTTTTTGTTTTTAAGTTAGAGAAATCCTACCAGAGGATGACAATTTGAAATATTTGTTCAATGTTTCTGCTCTTTAAGATGTAGAAAAATACAGCACTCCAAATTGTTAAAAAATTCGTTTGTGAGAATTTCCCTTTTGTCACTTTTGATTGATTAAAATGTTTCTCTCTTTCTCAAGATTTCCCCTAAAATAATTTTAGATCGTGTTCATCATATACTTGATTACTTTTTGTCTTTTTTCTTAATTTTTATTTTGTGTTCTTTTATGTTTATTAATCTGTGATTAATATAGGAATACAAAACAGTATACTTAATATACACACATTCAAATAACAGATGCTGGTAAGGAAGCAAAGAAAAAGGAACGCTTACACACTGTTGGGGGGAGCATAAATTAGTACAAACTCTACGAAAAACAGGATGTAGATTTCTCAAAGTACTAAAAATAGAGCTATTATTTGATCCATTAACCTCACAACTGGGTATCCACCCAAAGGAAGAGAAATGCTTATATCGAAAAGATACCTGCACTCGTATGTTTATTCACAGCACTGTTCACAATAGCAAAGATATGTAATCACTCTAAGTGTTCATCAATTGATGATTGGATAAAGAAAATATGGTATATATACACCATGTAATACTATGCAGCCATAAAAAGAATGAAATAATGTCATTTGCAGCAACATGGATGGAACTGAAGGCCATTATCTTAAGTGAAACAACTCAGACACAGAAAGACAAATACCACAAGTTCTCACTTATAAGTAGGAGCTAAATGGTATGTACAAATTAATGGAAAGTATGGAATGATAAACAATAAATACTCAAAGGGTGAGAGGATAGGAGGAACTGAATGATGAGAAATTACCTAATGAATTCAAAGTAGGTTATTCTGGTGATGAATACACTTGAATCCCTGACTGTACACTACACATCATATTCATGAAACAAAATTATACCTGTACCTCATAAATTTATACAAATAAAAAAGTGTTAACCTTAATTTTTTGAAACATTGAACCTTTTGCTAAATATTTTTAAAACATTAAATATGCCACTATGTCAACTTTATATTCCAAACTAACTGTATTTAATGAGGACATTGAGTACATTTTTTAGAAGTCTGATCTTTTATACATTTGAAAGAGAATTTTTTTGTTGTTCTGAAAAAGAAAAATCTTATTCAGACTTTAGTGTTTTCTTTAAACCGGATGAATAAAATCCTGCCAGGTTATTTCAACAGTGCTTGCAACCTAGCTTCATTTTCTCTCTTCTTGAATCAGATTTGGCTTCCATGAAGAAAATAGGGCACAGTAGAGCAGATTCAATAGCTCCCCACTGTCATCACAACTCAGTCACCTTAAACACTGTGTACCATGCCAAAATGTCCTCCCCCCAGTCAAAATGTATATATTTATTTAGCTTTGTCAGAACATATGTTTGTTTTCCTCAACCATGTAGAATACATTGTTTGGGAAAAAGATGTACCACAACCAAACAAAAGCAAAGCACATAAACTCTTGTTGTTTTCTTATAAAGACTATTTTCAACAAAGAACAAAAATAAATATTACAGATATTCCTTTACTCTAAGATCATGATAAATTTTTCTGATCCCAGCAACAGAAACTAGGAATTATTGATCAGGTTGCTGGAGTAATTCATCCCTTTTACATTCAATTCATGGAGGTTTTTGTTTCTCTTCTACTATTTTAGTGAATTATTTCAAGCACATGACATGCAGGAGTGAACTGAGAGAAGATCAATACTTGCTTTAAATATTCCTTCTATTTGGATCCAAAGAGCAAATTCACATTCCTAGTCCAGTTTTTGACACTGAGACATATTGAGCCAATTCCTTTTCTTTCTTGAAATTTCCCACCACTGTGTTTTTTGTTTTGTTTTGTTTTGTTTTGTTTTGCTCTTTTCTGTGGTTCTTCCAGCCAAGCATGCAACTTCATTGACGAGTCTTTATTATGCTGTTGTACCTTCATATACATTCCTGTGTCACAAGTATTGAGAGACTATTGAGTTATGGAAAGAAAACGTATTCAAAGTATCAGAGCACAAATTATTGCGTTTAGAGTTATTTATTATTAGCTATATTTGAATTCACCTATTTATCTATCTGTTTAATGCTGATTTCTTTGTCTGAATTGGCTTGGCAGCACCTGTGTCAGCATTATCAGTGTTGGATTGTAAATTCCTCAGGGACAGATTATGTCTGTCTAACTTGCTGTGCACAACAACTAACAAAGCATGTTATGAAGATAGATTCTCAATGTGTTTTGATGGTGATAAATTTTACTGAGTATATTCTAATATCTTATTCTGGTTAAGTTTTAAAGGAAAAACATTACTATCAGTAGATCACACAATTAGCCCTAGTGCATTTGAAAAAGAAAACTAAGATATGAAATGTATTTCAAGTTTAGATCTGAATTATCTGAACTGTATTAATTTTGCATAAAAAATTTGTGTAAGATACAATCCAAATGTCATTTCATGGCCAGTAATTTTAAAATACCTTGAAGATTGGGTTCCTGTTAATATCCAATTAATGATGCAATGGTTTAATTTTTAAAAACATGTTTAATTTAGTCTTTAGTCATTTAAAATTTTAAAGTTAGGTTTGACTGAAGATTATTATACTTCATTATGGACTGATACCATAGTTATATAATTCTTCAGTAATTAACATGCTGTTAGTATTCTCAGTTTATTTTAAGGTTGCAGTTGTAAGTGGAAGAGTGTGAAAATAAATCACTTATAAAATAAGCAAAATTTGTCACAACATTTTTGACGTTAGTAATAATAAATTATACTCCAATGAATTTAGCACCTACTTTTTCTGTCAAAATTTTAAAGTAAATTTTATTATAGAAAAGTTTTTTTTTTTTAACTTATTACCCAATGTATTTTCATCCAATGTAAGCAACAGGATTCTTTGTGGACTTGTTTTTAGACATAGCCATCTTGGAACATGCCTAATATACTCTAGCTTCAGAAGAATGTCTACTCTAGAAATTTTAAGAGAAACAATGTGATTTAGATTTTGCCACATTCATACCTAGGAAGTATCATTCATCTTTTAGATGGAGATGAACGAAGAGTTAGAGAATGCTCCATAGCCCTTCCATAATCCAATCTGCTCAATGTCACATCAAACAAATTTTATTTGAATTTCAATACAAAGTACATTCAAAAGGAAACTAAATATTTCACTATTTTAAATAAGGAATGTTTCTTATCTGTTCAATTAATTCAGAAATAGGAATATATGTAGATTGTTTTAATGTTAGGCTCTTTCATACTTTGTAAATTAAAGCTACTATGGTGACATTCTTGCATTGCCTGTTTAATCCCTCTAATACTACTAACTGAATTAGGGCATTAAGAGGCGTTTACCCTCTGTTACCTACCATGGCATTTTTGCTTAGGTCCCATTCTTGGAATGTTCTTTTCTCTCTTCCCTTTCTTGGGATATTCTTTTTTCTCTTAAGATTGATTTCTTGCACTGTTACAAGTTTCCAGTTCACGCTGTACCTTAAATTTGAAGGCTTCCTTGACCATTCTCATTCACAATCCTCTTAGAATATGCCAAAATGCATTAGACACTCATAAAAAATTGTCACGTGACAATTGCCATATTTGTTATTTAAGTGTTATGTTATTGTTAAACTTAGAATGTTTACAAACTTTTCTGTAGAAAATTATATGTATTTATTTATTTGCCAAGTGGAATACAGAGGATTCAATAAATATATACTAAAAAGAGTGAACAAAGAAAATGAATGAAGGAAATGATTCTTCAGGGCATTCTCAAACTGAGAAAACATTCTATGGCTCTATGAAGTTGTTTCATTTGGGTAATACCAAATCTGCACTTTGATGGCAAGCAAAAACAGGCATGTCTATTAATGCTCGGAATGTAGAACTCATGTCATAAAGACAGTTGATTTAGTGCTATGAATAATATGGTTTGCTACTAGATGTTATGTTTTTGATGGATTAGAACTAATCATATGTTCAGAAGTCTTGGCAACAAACACACTTTCACAAATTGGAAAAATAATTTAAAGTACTATTTCTTTTATAAGGAGAAGATAGGTGACTAATGAAAAAATATAGCAGTCACAAGTGGCTATTTGAGATAAGTTGGATTCAACATACACTCTAATTGGCAAGCACTATCTTTCTTTATTCTTTTTTCACCTGTTAAAAATAAACAGGAATGGATATTTTCATAACTTTTGAAGGGCAAGGAAGTTTTAAGAAACAATTTCGGCTTGAAGGGTAAATATTTGTCATTGTAGGACAAGGGTTTTTCATATTTTGTTCACTTTATTTGCTTGTTTTTTATTTGAATGTTTTTAACTAAAATATTATATATACACCGATGCACACAAAAAACAAACAAACAAAATTGAGGTTCTTGCGGAAATAAAAAGATGAACCATAAAGAGAAATCATTTGGTATTTAAAATTTTTGTTTTTAAAATATATTTACAATGATAGGAAGCAGAGAAAATATAAGAAGAAAAAATACATAATATTAGGAGAGAGAAAAATCTTTCTAAAGAATAGATAATTTTTATTCATCATGATAGATATTGACCTTTTATTTCTGAAGACTTATCTTACAACCATTCTTCCACTTATGTTTGGAATTCAGAGCCCCTGTGTTTCTGAGAACCCTAACTCACTAAGGAAGGCTACTCCTCTAACTCTTCTATTTTTCATGCAGACTTTACAGAGAAATATAAGGTGTCTTGTTAAATAACAACAACAACAAAAAATGCAGTAAAATGAATTAACGTTTTATGGGAGAACTGTACTTTTTTCCTTCAACAGTTTTTATATTTCACAAAGTTGGGTCTCAGTTAGTTTTGTCACGAGCACTGAGTGTGAAAGTCCATAAACTTCTCAAACTGGGGTTAGCAAATGTATTTTCAGGATTTGTAGATTATCTACCAGAATTTTATGTTAATATTGTATTTTCATTTCAATAATTATTCCCAAAAGACAACAAAATAAAAGCAATCTAAAAATAAGCTGGGACTTTTTATATTTCACCTTCCATGGGATGTTGCATTTAGCATAACAAACACGGCAACTGAAAGAATTTAAAATACATTTAACCTTTTTTGACATGTCAAAAGGACCTTGAAATCAATCTCATTTAAAATCCAAAATAATGCATTCTGAAAATTCTCTCTCCTGTTTCTCTAGCTTTCAATATTGCTTACATCCTTCAGTCTCTGTCTCTAAATTTTTACTATTAATCCTTCTCTAAGCTCCTGCCCATATAATGATTCTTTTCTTTTTTCCCCTTTCCCTTTCCTCTCTTCTTTATTTCCTCTTCTTTATTTTTTCAGATAACTGAATCTTAACAATTTCACAGGTAAATACTTCCTCCTCCCATTTAGTATCTCTTGCTCACATCCCTAAAGTAACCAAATGTGAAAGCACTTTGACACATGCAAATAAACACTATAATCTGTAAGGTAAGCACTAAGAAAAGAAGCGAGAATGCTCAGCTGGTGAGTCATGCAAAAGTAAGAATGAGAAGAGGCTGTGAATACTGGTAAACCAATAACTTTTTCAATTGTTAAATAGCATAACCTTTTTTTTTTTTTGAGACCGGGTCTCGCTCTGTTGCCCAGGCTGGAGTGCAGTGGCCGGATCTCAGCTCACTGCAAGCTCCACCTCCCGGGTTTACGCCATTCTCCTGCCTCAACCTCCCGAGTAGCTGGGACTACAGGCGCCCGCCACCTCGCCCGGCTAGTTTTTTGTATTTTTTAGTAGAGACGAGGTTTCACCGTATTAGCCAGGATGGTTTCGATCTCCTGACCTCGTGATCCGCCCGTCTCGGCCTCCCAAAGTGCTGGGATTACAGGCTTGAGCCACTGCGCCCGGCCAATAGCATAACCTTTTTTGGATGGCCAAATAATTTCCATTCTGTTTTTGAGCAACAGTCCCGTTAGTGCGATGTGATCACATAAATTAAGCGTACTTACACTTTACCATTACATTAAAAAAATTTCCTCCGTCTCTACTGAAAATACAAAAAAATAAGCCGGGCGTGGTGGTGGGCGCCTGTAGTCCCAGCTACTCGGGAGGTTGAGGCAGGAGAATGGTGTGAACCTGGGAGGCGGAGCTTGCAGTGAGCTGAGATGGCTCCACTGCACTCCAGCCTGGGCGACAGAGCGAGACTCCGTCTCAAAAAAAAAAAAAAAATTTCAACCTAAGGACTAAAGTTTATGATAGACCATAGTTATTTTCTCAACAGTCCTCAAATTTTCACATTTGAGAATGAATATTCTGAAGTGGAAGTAGAATGAACCCTCTAAAGTGAGGGCAGATGATTGGATAGAATTGCACAGTATCCTGCTTGGGATGAAAAAAATGGCAGGATAGTAGGGAATGAAAAAACGAAGAGATCTAGGTGTCACTGAGCACAAAATAGCAAGTATAGGAAGGAAATGGTAATAGATAGGAAAATGCCAAGTGTGTTCCGGGAGAGGAAGCAATAATTTCTATAGCCATCTAAGTTGGCTGGCTTGAACAAAAAAATGATGGAAATTCATTTTGTTAAAGGGGCCAGTTTAATCAACATGCTTTCAATAATATATATTCACTTATTTTTATTTTTTAATTGACACATAATTGTACATATTTATAGGGTATAACATGATATTTCAACACATGTATATATTGTGTAATGATCAAACCAGGATAATTAGCATATCCTTCACCTCAAACATTTATTATTTCTTTGTGGTGTGAGCACAAAAAAAAAAACTTCTTTTCTAGTTATTTTGAGATATACAATACCTTTCTGATGACTGTAGTCATGCAACTGTGCAATAGGACTCCAGAATTTATTCTTTTTTTCTAATTGTAACTTTTACTGCTTGACTATCCTTTTCATATATACCCCTTCAGCCTCCCCTCTCTAGTCTCTGGTAATCACTCTTCTACTCTCTACTTCTATGAGATCAACTCCTTTAGAATCCACAAGTGAGTGGGAACATGCAGTATTATCTTTCTGTGTCTGACTTATTTTACTTAACATAATGACTCTCAGATTTATCTAAGTTGTTGCAAATGACAGGATTTTACTCTTTTTTAAGGCTGAATGGTATTCTGTTGTATATATGCCACTTTTTTTCAATCATTCCTTTCTGGACACAGGTTGAGTCCATATTTTGACTATTGTTACAGTGCTGCAATAAACATGGGAGTGCAGATATCTCTTCAACATACTGGTTTCATTTCCCTTGGATATATACTTAGCAGTGAAATTTTTGGATTATATGGAAGTTCTATTTTTAATTATTTGAGGAAACTCCATACTGTTTTCCATAATAACTATAATTTTTTTAAAAAAGAGGGAAAAGGACTACGTATTGTCAAGGATGTGAAGAATTTTGAACCCCCAGACATTGCTGTTGGAAAGCAAAATGATCCAGTCGTCATGGAAAACAGTCTGGCATTTCCTCAAAAAGCTAAACATTGAATTACTTTATGATTCAGCAATTTCACTCCTACATATATACCCTAAAAATTGAAAATAGGTACTCAAATATTTACACACAAATGTCTGTAGCAGCAAAAGTTCATAATAGGCGAAAGGTGAACAAAATCCAACTTTTCATAAATGGATCAATGCATAAACAAATTGTGGTATATATGTAAAATGGGATGTTAAACAGTCATAAAAAGGAATGAAGTACTGATATATGCCACAATGTGGATGAACCTCAAAACATTTTGCTAAGTGTAGGAAGTCAAACAAAAGCTATTTTGTATAATTCCATTTATAGGAAATATCCAGATTGGATAAATCCACGGAGACTGAAAGCAGATTGATAATTGCTAGGAGCTGAGGAGAGAGGAAAATGATAGTTGACTGATTAAAAAGTATGAAGTTTTCTTTTGGGGTGATAAAAATGTTTGAAACTTAATAAAAGAAGTGATTCCACAGCATTGTAAATGTATTAAATTTCACTTTATTTGTCACCCCAAAATGTTTAATTTTATGTTATGTGGATTTTAATTACATATATGCACAAATATATGTATATATGTGTGTAGATATGTATATATGTGTGTGTATATATGTATATACATATATGTGTATATATATACACACACATATATAAACTATGCTGAGATACCATTTTTAATTTATCAGATTTGAAAAATACAAAAGTTTGATAATGAACAAAGTTGACTAAATTGTGAAGAAATAGTTACATTTATACACTGCTCTTAGAAATGCTGATTAGGACAAATGTCAAGGAGGAGCGATGCATTTTAATATGGCAACTCCAAAATATAATTGCAGCATCGTGTATAATAATATAAGATATACTCCAAATGGCTAAAGTATAATAGAATCACACAATGGACTGATCCACTATGCAGCTGAAAAAAAAAACAAGCAAAAAAAAGAAACTCTGTATAAGCTAATATAAAAAAAAAATTCAAGTTATGTTGCTAAGTATAAAATAATCAAAATTCAAGTGCCTTAGGTAAAACAAGAGAAACTAGGTTGTACATTTGTGTTTGTATATGCATATAAAATCTTCGATGATCCTGTGGCAAGATAGCCACAGGGAGAGCTCCAGTCTGCAGCTCCCAGTGAGATCCACACAGAAGGCGGGTGATGTCTGCATTTCCAACTGAAGTACCCGGTTCATCTCATTGGGACTGGTTGGACAGTGTGTGAAGCTTACAAGGGCAAGCCGAAGCAGGGTATAGTGTCACCTCACCCAGGAAGCTCAAGGGGTAGAGGAATTTTCTCCCCTACCCAAAGGAAGCCATGAGGGACTGAGCCTGAGGAACTCCAGCACAGATACTGCGCTTATCCCCTGGTCTTCGCAAGCGTGCAAACCAGGAGATTCCCTCCGGTTCCTACCCCACCAGGGCCTTGGGTTTCAAGCATAAAACTGGGTGGCCATTTGGGTAGACATCAAACTAGATGCTGGAGTTCTTTTTTTCCATACCGGAGTGGTGCCTGGATCACCAATGAGACAGAACCATTCACTCCCCTGGAAAGGGGTGCTGAAGCCAGGGAGCCAAGTGGTCTGGCTTGGCAGGTCCCAACCCCACTTAGCCTAGGAAACTAGGATCCACTGGCTTGAAATTCTCACTGCCAGCACAGCAACAGTCTGAGATCGACCCAGGACATTCGAGCTTGGTGGGGAGAGGGGTGTCTGCCATTGCTTAGGATTGAGTAGGTGGGAAGTTCCAAGTAGGTGGAGCCCACTGCAGCTCAGCAAGGCTGCTGTGGCCAGACTGCCAAATTTCTCTTCTATGGGCAGGGCATCTCTGAAAAAAAGGCAGCAGCCCCAGTCAGGAACTTATAGATAAAACCTCCATCTCCCTGGGACAGAGCACTTGGGTAAAGGGACAGCTGTGGGTGCAGCTTCAACAAACTTAAATGTCCCTGCCTGACAGCTCTGAAGAGAGCAGTGGACCTCTCAGCACCGTGTTTGAGCTCTGCTAAGGGTCAGACTGCTTCCTCAAGTGACCCCCTGACTCCCAGTATCCTGACTGGGAGACACCTTCCAGTAAGGGCTGACAGACACGTCATACAGGAGAGCTCTGCCCAGCATCTGGCAGGTGCCCCTCTGGGATAACGCTTCCAGAGGAAAGATCAGGCAGCAATCTTTGCTGTTCTGCAGGCTCCACTAGTGATACCCAGGCAAACAGGGTCAGGAGTGGACCTCCAGCAAACTCCAGCAGACCTGCAGCAGAGCGGTCTGTCAGAAGGAAAACTAACAAACAGAAAGCAGTAGCACATCCACTCAAAGACCCCATCCGAAGGTCACCAATATCAAAGACCAAAGGTAGATACATCCACAAAGTTGGGGAGAAACCAGCACAAAAAGGCTGAAAATTCCAAAAACTAGAATGCCTCTTCTTCCCCAAAGGATCACAACTCCTCACCAGCAAGGGAACAAAACTGGAGAGATAATGAGTTTGATGAATTCACAGAAGTAGGCTTCAGAAGATGGGTAATAACAAACTCCTCCAAGCTAAAGGAGCATGTTCTAACCCAATGCAAGGAAGCTAAGGACCCTGAAAAAGGTTAGATGAATTGCTAACTAGAATAACCAGTTTAGAGAAGAACATGAATGATGTGGTGGAGCTGAAAAAAACAGCATGAGAACTTCAGGAAGCATACACAAATTTCAAAAGCTGAATGGATCAAGTGGAAGAAAAGATATCAGTGATTGAAGATCTACTTAATGAAATAAAGAGAGAAGACAAGATGAGAGAAAAAAAGAATAAAAAGGAAGGAATAAAGGCTTCAAGAAATATAAGACTATGTGAAAACACCAAATCTACATTTGATTGGTGTACCTGAAACTGACGAGGAGAATGAAACCAAGTTGGAAAATGCTCTTCAGGATATTATCCAGGAGAACTTCCCCAAACCAAGCAAGACAGGCTAGCATTCAAATTCAGGAAAACAGAAGACACCACAAAGATATTTGTCAAGAAGCAGAACCCCAAGACACATAATCGTCAGATTCACCAAGGTTGAAAAGAAGGAAAAAATATTAAGGGCAGCCAGAGAGAAAGGTCGGGTTACCCACAAAGGGAAGCCCATCAGATGAACAGCAGATCTCTCTGCAGATACCCTACAAGCCAGAAGAGAGTGGGGGCCAATATTCAATATTCTTAAAGACAAGAATTTTCAACCCAGAATATCATATCCAGCCAAACTAAGCTTCATAAGCAAAAGAGAAATAAAATATTTTACAGACAAGCAAATGCTGAGAGATTTTGTCACCACCAGGCCTGCCTTATGAGAGTTCATGAAGGAAGCACTAAACATGGAAAGGAACAACCAGAACTAGCCACTGCAAAAATACAACAAATTGTAAAGAACATCGACACTGTGAAGAAACTGCATCAACTAATGGGCAAAACAACCAGCTAGCGTCATAATGACAGGATCAAATTCACACATAACAATATTAACCTTAAATGTAAGAGAACTAAATGCCCCAATTAAAAGACACAGACTGGCAAATAGGATAAAGAGTAAGGATCCATTAATACGTTGTATTCAGGAGACACATCTCATGTGCAAAGACACACATAGGCTCAAAATAAAAGGATGGAGGAATATTTACCAAGCAAATGGAAAACAAAAAAGCAGGAGCTGCAATCCTAATCTCTGACAAAACAGACTTCAAATCAACAAAGATCAAAAGAGACAAAGAAGGGCATTACATAATGGTAAAGGGGTCAATGCAATAAGAAGAGCTAACTATCCTAAATATATATGCATCCAATACAGGAGCACCCAGATTCATAAAGCAAGTTCTTAGAGACCTATAAAGAGATCTAGACTCCCACACAATAATAGCGGGAGACTTTAACACCTCATTGTCAATATTAGACAGATCAAACAGACAGAAAATTAATAAGGATATATAGGTCTTGAAGTCAGCTCTGGACCAAACAGACATAATAGACATCTACAGAACTCTCCACCCCAAATCAACAGAATATACATTCTTCTCAGCACCTCATTGCACTTATTCTAAAATTGACAACATAA
>NW_012098555.1:410243-418850 GCF_000951045.1 Mandrillus leucophaeus | reverse complement strand
TCTCAGAAGAAGATATTTATGCAACCAACAGGCACATGAAAAAAATCTCGTCATCACTGGTCATCAGAAAAGTGCAAATCAAAACCACAATGAGATACCATCTCATGCCAGTTAGAATGGTGATCATTAAAAAGTCAGGAAACAAACAGATGCTAGAGAGGATGTGGAGAAATAGGGAAGCTTTTACACCGTTGGTGGGAGTGTAAATTAGTTCAACCATGTGGAAGGCAGTGTGGCAATTCCTCAAGGATCTAGAGCTAGAAATACCATTTGACCCAGCAATCCCATTACTGGGTATATACCCAAAGTATTATAAATCATTCTACTATAAAGACACATACACATGTATGTTTATTGCATCACTATTCGCAATAGCAGAGACTTGGTATCAATCCAAATGTCCATCAATAATAGACTGGATAAATAAAATGTAACACATATACACCGTGGTATACTATGCAGCCATAAAAAAGGATGAGTTCCTGTTCTTTGCAGGGACATGAATGAAGCTGGAAACCATCATTCTCAGCAAACTATCACAAAACCAGAAAACCAAACACTGCATATTCTCACTCATAAGTGTGAGTTGAAATATGAGAACACATGGACATAGGGAGGGGAACATCACACACTGGGGCTTGTTGGGGGGTGTGGAGCTAGGAGAGGGATAACAGTAGGAGAAATACCTAATGTAGGTGGTGGGTTGATGGGTGTAGCCAGCCACCATGTCACATGTATACCTATGTAGCAAAACTGCACATTCTGCACATGTACCTCAGAACTTAAAGTATAATAAAGAAAAAAAAATACAAAGTTTTTAAACCACATGATTCTTTCTGATTTTAAAACAATGTAACTGTTTGGAATCCCTTTTTCATTGAAATATTGAAATTATCTTACAGCATATTAAAAAATAATTTTCTTTGACTCTTGTATGAAATTACAATAAACGACATCAACAAATAAAAACAAATCTTTGGAAAAAAAGCGAAGACAGCAATAATAAAAAGGATGTTTATATATAGGTGTTCACTTCCTCTCTTCTCTACTCCTACTATCCCTTTCCCACCTGTGCTCTGTTATTTTCCAATGCATTGTTGCATCTACTGTCAAAGACACTTCTATTTCACCAAAATTGTATATATGTCTGTGTCTGCATCTCCCATGAACTCTCTCCCCAACTCTTGACCAAATAAAAGCATATTCCTTATTGAAGCTCTCCCATTCACAGCATCTAGGGCACCACACTATTCTGATTCACTGTTAGGTTTCTGATTGCTCCTTCTCAGTTGTGTTTGTTTGTTTTGGCTTCTCTTTGTCTTAACTTCTAAATCCTCTTTGCCTCAAAGCTTAGCCCTAAGCCTTCTTCTCTCTTCATCTAGAATCTTGATCCCGGGGAATCTCATCCATGTCTATGGATAAGATTTAAATATTTTGCCTATGCTGTGGGCTCCTTGTGTTTCCTCTTTCACAAATTCAAGGTTTGTATGTCTAAGTGATTACTGGATATCTCTTGGCTATCACATAAATACCTCAAATTTTGTACATTAAAAAGGAACCCTTGCTATTCTCCTATGCATTTCTCCCTGGGTGTGTCCTACCTTAGTGAAAGTCACTATGTCTATCTTAGTGCTTCAGGCAAAAGCTGAGGAATTACCTTACTCCTCCCTAATTCATTTTCAAGTCCTTTTTATTCTACCTCAAAAATATGTCTACTTTCACTCCCTCCAAATCACTGTCATCTCTCCCATGGGCAATCATAAAAGTGTTGTAACTCTTCTCATTACTTCCTCTCTTGCCTTTTCAAAACCATTCTCCACAAAACAGCCAGAATGACATTTTAAAAGCATAAATTACTCCCACTTACAAGTTTTTAATTGGCTTCTGATTGCATTTAGAATAAAATTCATATTTCTCTTCATCCTACAAAGCATGACACAATCTGATCATGGTCTGGCTACCCTTTCATTTCCCGTTTCTAATAAACTTTTTCCAGCTACACTAACTTCTTGCATTTCTTGGAACCATCCATCTTGCCTTGGTTTCTTTCCATTTACTTGAAATGGATGCATATGCTTCCAGTTTTTCACATTGCTAACTTCTTCTCCTGCTTCATCTCTCAGCTTAAAGATCTCCTGCCCAAAGAAGCCTTTTCTGACCACACTATCTGAAATAAGACCCTCCTCCATTATTCTCTATATATTTTCTATATATATCTCCTGCATATTTTCATCTTTAGCAATTCCAAATTCAGTATTTGTTTGTGTTCTGTTATTTTCTATTTGCAATATTGGACTGTATGTGCCAACAAAATAGACTCTTCCCCTCTTTTTCATCATGCCTTTTAGCTACCCTCCAAGAAATGTCAGGGAAATAGGGGAACTATCAGATTACTCCCACATCTAGTATATTTTCTGCTATGTATCATTTTTCTAATAAGTATTTTTAATCTAATGAATTATTTATGAATTATCTATTACCTACCTGACACTCTAATAGTAGCTGAGCAATCAGCAGGGAGCAGCAGTTTACAATCTTAGGCAGACTACTGGTAGGTGAAAGGACAATACTAATCATATGTGCTCCAGTAGGTGGCAACACACAGTGATGTATGAAGTGTATGTCCTTACTTCCTTGAAAATACGTGAACCCTGGACCCAATTCCAGGCAGAGTACTGAACAAGTGAGACAGCTGCTTCTGTCCTTTTTTTTCAAACCTCAGTGCGGTGAGACATGTAAACCTCATGGAGAATCCCCATGTAAGTGCTCCAGTTCATTGCCAGCTGTGTGAAACTACTCTTGAATATCCAAGTGAAGCCAAGGCTTCAGATGACTCAAACCTCAACCACCATTTGTCTGACTGCAGCTGAAGGAGAGATCCCGAGGAAGATCACAATTGAGCCTGACCCAAAGCCAACCCAAATATCAGTAAGAAATATTAATAAATTGTTGTAAGCCACTAAGTTTTAAAGTGGTGTGTTATATAGCAATGGGTAACTAAAACAGTAATGACATTTTTGTTTTTGCTCTAGTGTTGCTAGGTTGTGTTTGTTAACACATGACAAGAAAAGAAGAAGGAACGCAACTGTTTAGCTAAGGGCAAATAAAACAAAAGAAAACATTCAGATCAGCTTCACATTGCTTTGTGGAAACTCAGGGGGTCTCTTAATGCCTCTGAAGTCCTCTTTCCATACATGGATCCACTCATCCATCCATCCATCCATTCATCTTCCCAACCATCATTCATTTAACATTTATGGAGGGAGTTCCTACTCTGAGGCAGGCTCTTTGTTAAGCAATGAGATGCAAAATTGAATGAAACAGGATTTTTCTCTCAAAGAAAATCTGTCTGATTAGGAAAATTTATCATTCTAAAAAAAAGTAGAGGTAGGTTGTGAGAGTTATGAAAATAGAAGATAACATTTTTGTTTGTTTGTTTTCCTCTGTGACATTTTTGAAAACAACTATTTACCCTAAAAGTCTCAGATAGCTCTTTTAAATCAAAATCTCAAACCCACTTCTCTGTTCTCCCATGTATTGGTTGAAACAAGTCCTGACTGAAAATTGTTGAGAATCTACTGAGGAAGATGTGTTGCTGTAGGGGCTATGTCTGGAAATAGAGAAGAGACAGAGCAATAGAAAAAACAGGTATGTGCATCATGTCTACTAGCCACTCACCAAGAAATACCAGCAGGTGCAGAAATATGGGAGTCAGAGAAACAAGAATAATCAAGTAGTCACCTTTAGACACATCAGGTTGGCTAGTCACATCAATTGTAATTTCTTAATTTTATCTACATTTATTTATTCACTTTGATTTATAAGGACGCAGCTATGTTCATACAATATCAAGTATTAAAGCAGATGAGATGCCTAGCAACATTTATATCCATTTAATTGCTGGAGGCTATATAATATGGTGCTAATTTGAAAGCCATATTAGATTATTTACAGTTTTATTATCCAGGTGATTCTGCATTTCTTATATATTTTTATCAAGTATCTGCCCTGCTACAATGACACTGGAAGTAACTTGAAGTGTTCTGAACTGGTTATAAATATCTATGCATTTTATTTTTGTTTCCCTTCCATCTACCTAGTGTTTTTTCTACAAGTATGTTTATCTTTGATAGTCAGACCATGATGCATGCAGTTAACCATCAAAAATTCATAAGTTTCTCAAATTCATTTCAAAAGCAATACCTGATCTGTCAAAACACATTTTAAAATGTCAAAATGCCTTTCCATCATGGCCTTATTTGGTGCTGTGGTGCTTTATAACCCCAATGTACTGGGAAAAAAGAGGTGAAAAGACTCACATGGAGATGTTCTGCTGCGAAAAGTCAAAAAGCAATGCATTGATGTTTGACTGAACATCCATAACCAGCAATGATTTAACAATTTATATTTGTAAATTATGTAAATACACATTTAGACCTTGGGGAAAAGCATGTCTTTAAAAACTGAAATAAAAATCTATCATCAGGATTTTTAAATTATTTAAGATAAAAGTAGCAAGATTATTCCCCTCACAGTTTACACTCTTAGTTTTAAGGTATATATTAACCAGTAAAAGTTTTTTGGACAACTAGGTGTGAAGATACTGACAGTTTCAGTCTTAACACGTACTTTTATATGCAGCCTCAATTGGGGGCATAAAGCATAGTAGAATCATTATCAAAAACTTGATAACTGCTAAACTGAAATTCTGAAAGTCACTGCATTTCAGAATTTACAACTTATCTTGCTATATAGTTCAAAATACTTCATTGTATTGCTGCGAAGGTCACTTGTTCAAAAAACAAGCTTATTGGTTCCTGGATCAGCAAGGTCGGATAGCTTTGTTCAAATTCCTTATCTTAGGTGACCGTAGGACCTCAGCCTCACTCCTTCACAATATATTAGTAAATCTGTGTGATAAATAATATATATTAAATATATTGATTCAACTTCATCATTATAAGAGAAAAAAAATCTCAGATAGAGGGCATACTCATAGTAAAACCATAACCACAAATACATGTGTGAGAGTTCATAAGCATTATTACATAAATGCCCATCTTACTTTTATACAGGCATGAACAAAAGTATTCTACTATGTGACAGACACTCTGCTAAGAATTGAGGATATTCATAGCTGGGAAGCAATTATACATTGCGCCTGTCCTCCTTGACCTACATTCCATAAGGAACATGATGTAGAGGAAAGTACAAGCACTTAGCCTCAACCTAGGGCCTCAGCATCCGGTGACTTCAGCACCAAGTCATCTTGGTTCAGCCTATGCCAACAAATGACTTAATTTATATGATCTCAGTTACCTTATGAGGAAAAACAAGAGTTCTAGAATATAAACTGAAAGAAAATAAATGTAATATAATACAATACATAATATACATTAAGTCAGTTTAAGAATCTGATACTTATAATTTTATGGAAGATAAAAAATGTAATTATTCATTTGATTTTGTTTTTTTTTCTGTGAACACAGTTGTTTTCTTCTATTCTGTGAATCATTTTGAGGTAGAGAAAAGGAAGACTGACATTAGGCAGAATCCAGCCTCCCCTGGGATCTTATGTCTGACTGTCAAGTTTTCTGTGTTCACATTTCTGTATAATACTGTAACTCTGACACTGGGCTGCCTACTCCCTGAAAAATTTAAATTATATTAGTTCAAGTTCTTATCCCACACTCTAAGGGAAGTCCAGTGACCTAATCAAGATTTCTGTGATGCACTAGGCACTTAAATATACCAGGTGCCTTCTGATCCTGAACCACTACCCTTGCTGAACCCATGATTTCAATCATTTTTTAACTCCTACTGCTGTTTCTCCCCTTCTCTTCCCTGGCCACCACAAACTTCTATGCCCATTCCTTTTCTTTGATTTCCCCTATGTCTTAGTTTGTCTTGTGCTACTATAACAGAGCACCTAAGACTGGGTAATTTATAAGGAACAGAAATTTATTTCTTGCAGTTCTGGAAGCTGACAAGTCCAGGACCAAGGCTCCACCATCTAGTGAGGGCATACTTGCTGTGCCCTCACATGTTAGAAGGCAGAAAGGGAAAAGAGGATAAATGCTATGCCCATGCATGGCAGAGGAGCAGAAGAGTGAGCAAACTCCCTCCTGAAAGTCATTTTTTATATTGATATTACTCTATTAACGAAGGCAGAGTTCTCATTACCTAAACATCTCTTTAAAGTCCCCACCACCTCCCAACACCTTTGGCATTGGTGATTAAGTTGCCAACACATGAATTCTGGGGGACACGTTCAGATCATAGCACCCCAAGATGACTTCATTTGTATTTATTTTTGAATATGTCGCAGCCTTCATTAAGTGTTAAAGTAAAAGATAAGCTTTAAAGTTATTAAAAATATGGGGCTTTAAGACTTAACCATCTTTCTTTAAAAATACAGCTTTCATTTTCTGCCAAGCTGTGCAGGAATCTTTCTTCTGCAAAATTTCTGCATTTCAATGCTTTTCACATTATTATGCAGAACATTAGCTCCTGCTACCCAGTTCACTCTTGCCTGCTAACATAAAGGACCATCCACTCCAGACATAAGTCTTTGCTAGCACAGAAGACCTACTCAAAGCTTTCTTTTTCTTTTATTCTATATTTATCAGTCTCTGCTGCAAGATAGATGAGAATAATATACTAAAGTGATTTAACTTCCCACTAATGTTAACTACCCTGCTTCAAATAGAAGACAGTGGAGAACAAAGGCATTCTGGGTTTTAAATAATGTTTTCTTCACTCTGTTAAAAAAAAAAAAAAACCTTGCTCTGATTCTGAGTTAGGTGCCTCCTCCTCACTCCCACAGGAGTCATCACAGTACAAATTACCCTCTATTGTCCTTATGGCTCTCACTAGGTTAGATTTCCACAAGGAAAGAAACTCTGTACATCTTTATCTGTTTTTTATAATATCTAGATTGCCTAAAAGTAGCTACTCAAGAAATATTTGTTATGTGAATGGATGAAAAATATTATATTCCTGACAATGACAAAATCTGGATTTTCTACATTTTCTACATTTACAATATAGAAGATACTATGATCAAATGATTATAATAAACACTACAAACAAAAAACCCAAAACATACCGCTAGACAAGTCTCTCATTCAAAAGCTGAGGACCTTGTGGTGAGAGAAGAGAAATGAGAGCTTAGTCTTCTCACTCTGTAAGGACTTCCCTGGGGTTAGAAATCAGGCTTCCTCTTTCTGGATCCTGCATCTTTCCATTATACCACATCTTAGACTGAGGGGTCAGACAGCCTGCCATCCTGAACTATGTGGATCCTGCATCTTTCCTTTATACCACATCTTAGCCTGAGGGGTCAGACAGCCTGCCATCCTGAACTATGGAAGAAGCTAGCAAACAGCTTTCCAAAGGCAAGCATTGATTGTTTTTGCATCTCCTTACAAGTAGTGTAGGATAAGAAGCAGCTTCCAACTCCCAGAAGCTTGAGATGGCTTTTTGGGTGTGGAAAAATAACCAAGCGGGAGCACCAGCACCTTGAGCCTCCAAGGTTGCCTTATAGTCTTGGCAAAAGTACACTGGTTGTTCAAGCATGTTTTACGTTTTCAAAAACTGTTTTTGGATACTGGGAAGCTTTAGTTTCATGAAGGTGATTTAAACTGCTTCCTTTGGGTGTGGAAGGATTAGGATTTAAGAATTGTTAAGTGAAATTCATTTAAGAATAATAAGGATTAACAGTCAAATACTGCTTGCTTGCTTGCTTATTTGTTCTGCAGATATGGCTTCCAGGAAATATTTTCATTGCACATCAAAAATGAAAACAGTTTGAAAATAACTGATAATCCATAGATTAGAAAAATCTCATTGAGGATAACCATTGGATATTTAATTTCTACTGTGTCCCTCCCCTCACTCATAAAGTTTTTCTGCATCCTATCTCTTTGGCCTCATTTCCAACCTGTCCTTCATTCAATCCTTCATGCAGCTACAGATAAGTTGCTGGAGTATATTGTGAGAGAGGTAATATATCAAAAATTGCCTCAATTCAAATCCCTGCCCCATCACTTTCTAGCTATGTGACCTTCTAGCTGTGTTGTCTTAGCGGTCTTATTATTCGTCCATTGTTAAAACATGCAAGGCACTTGCATAGCACATAATAATTTATCAATAATTGTTACATAAGGCTGACAACACCTTCTCTACAATTCCAAAGCTACGAATGTGAATGTTTCTTTGTAGTTTCTTTTATAACAAACTCTGACCTGACCTGAACACATTTGACAGCAAAGCCTGACTTGGACTGACTTTACAGTGTATCTAGTCTATATTTATTCCACATAGTGTAAATATTTATTTATTTTATTGGAAAAATTAATTCATTTGATTACAGGGTACATTATCAGATCGCATTGAGTGTTACAGAGTATGTGTGCCTTACTGTGTTTGTGAAATCGAAAAGAGATCTGAATTCTGAAACACATCTGTATCCAAGAGCTTGTATAAGTCATGGTGGAATCCAGGTTATAATTACTTTAATACAAGCCTCTAAATAGACTATGTTTGCTTTAAATACCACTGCCTCCCTCACAATGTTTCAGCTACTCTCATCCTACCCTGTACCCC
>NW_012098555.1:404370-407478 GCF_000951045.1 Mandrillus leucophaeus | reverse complement strand
ACAGGAGAAATTTATCCCATGTTATTGTAATACAGGAGAAATGTATCCTATGATATTTGGATACAAAGGGATATTTAGTGATGATACCAAACAAATCACATGAATGAAAAAAAATTAATATGTATGACATCATTAGAACAAAAGTTTTCTATCTTATAAAAGACTCCATAAACCAAGTATAAAGGCAAGACAGTTTTAGAAAATATGTTTATAATATGTATAATAGGAAGAATGTACATACAAAATAGATGAAGAACTTTTTCATATCCAAAAGAAAACAGCAATCTAATTGAGATATATGTGTTAAGTGATTCCTAACAGAAATACACCACATGCCCCTTCCCTCACCAAAAATAACATATATATTCAGCTACCCAAATTTACGAATAATTAGGAAAACACAAGTTAAAGCAAGAACAGTCAGTTTCACTCACAGAATATATTATATTTACAAAAGCAATCTTGACAATTCCCAATGTTATTAAACATGTAGAATACAAGAATTCTGACAGTGTCTGATGAAAACAAATCAGGATAAACTGTTTTTCATGGTGATTTGTGAATATTCAAAACTATTTCAAATAAGCTAATTTTAAAACACCAAGAAATTGAGCTTCTGTGTATTTGTATACCTTAGAGAAATTTTGGGCAAGTGTATCATGAGACATTGCAATATTGTTTATAATAACAAAAACAAAATCTTAATAGTCACACAATGAAAATACCTAAAGCAGTTTAAATGAAAGAATTGTATCCATGTATCAATAGCCTAGAACTGAAAAAATATATGTTAGCTATTATAACGAATTTGCTATTGAACATTCTGGTGCATATACTTTTGGTACTCATGTATACACATTTATGCTGGGTGTTCGCCTGAAAGTGAAATTCCTGGTTTAGAAGGCGTTATGTGTTTTGCCTTAGTAGATTAGTTTAGCAGCTCATATTACAACCCAGCAATTTTCAAAGCAATTATGCCAATTTACATTCCCATCAATATTAGAAAACTGGAAAGAACCCAAATATAACCAGCAATAGAATGGATCAATAAATTGCAATACATTAATACAATGAAATGCTACTGAGAGAACAAATGTTTCATATTAAAGAAAGAGATAAATATCATACACATAATGCTAAGTCCAAGTGTGTGTATACACATACACACATAATGCATACATATGTGTGTAAGTTGTGTTAAAACTTTTAAAAATATATTTGAAAAATTGAGATGATATTCATAATAGCGTTTGTTTCCAAGGAAGAAGAAAATAAGCCAGAGAATGAGCCTGGGAAGTTGAAAATAAAGAACTTCATTTATTTGTAGTATTGAATTTATCTTATTAAACACCTCAGCACTAAAATTGACAAATGTGGTAGGGGTGTGGATGTTTAACATCTTATTGCCTGTATATTTCCATTACTTTTAAATGTATAAAAATATTTTAGACATAAAAATGTAGAACTTTCTTACTCCCTGGAAATTGCAATCTAGTAACATTGATGACTGGGAGGGTTATGATAAGTAATCTGAGAGAGGCACAAAGTGTGTTGGGAAAGCAGTAAGAAGAGGTCATTTGATAGGGCGGGATATGGCAGAATTATGTTCAGTGATCTGGTAGATAAGAGTAATAGACTTGGGGCCACCTGCCTGGATTCAAATCTTGGCTTCACTGCTTTCTTATTTTGTGATCTTGGATAAATTATTTCACCTCTTCACTCCTGCCTTTCTTCAGGCTGTTAAGTAGAGATAATGATAACACCTACTTTACAAGCTGTGAAATTATGAGTTAACAAATATGAAACACTTAGAAGCTTACTGAGCACAAAGGGACACTGATACAGACCATGATGACTGTTTTCACCATAGAGGGATA
Organism: Mandrillus leucophaeus; assembly: GCF_000951045.1. Lineage (NCBI taxonomy): Eukaryota > Metazoa > Chordata > Mammalia > Primates > Cercopithecidae > Mandrillus > Mandrillus leucophaeus. The sequence goes on along the minus strand of NW_012098555.1, from coordinate 405,601 downwards.
AAAATTCATCAAGAAGTATAATTAGCCCTTTAGCAGTAGAACTTTGGAAGTGTTGCTTTGTTATCTGCCATATAACTGAGTTTAGTAAATTGACAGTTTTTACTCTTCCAAAATATATGTTTAATAGATGTGTGTATGGATGTGTGTGTATATATCTCTCTCTCTGTATATGCATGCATAAATATTCTCTGAAACTTATCTCTCGCTGCAGATGTGAATATAACTAAGTGAATGAAACTTGATATATTCAGTAGCCTCAAAAAGGAAGGACAAATATCTTAAGTTAGATTAAACTCTAATCTCTAATCATGGAGCAATGTCATTACCCCGTCTCCATAGAAAAACTCCGTTATAGTAGAGGATTTAATTATTCAACTTTAATGGCTAATTATAACCTTCAAAATTTACATTTTTTATTTCAAAAGTGACAAATGAGACAATCAACAGAGAGGAAAAATTTGGGTTTGTTACAATGCATATAAATGTTACTGAACTGCCTATTTATCTATCAGTTTAATTGCTATGTTTCTTCAATACATGATGTGGTATGCTTTTTAGCCTAAATCATTATGACCCTTGTCTTTATTCCAATTCTGCTTTATAATTGTCACCAACAACATGGTAAAAGATCTCAAGAAAAGATCTCAAATATGCACTGGTTTTAAAAATAAACAAACAAGAAGGCCAAAGACTTTGTGATTTAAAGATAAGTTTAAATACTGGCCTTTATTCATTAGAAATGTCTACAAGGAAGTAAAAACATACACGATATACAATAATTTACCTGAACTTTAGCTAATAACTCTCTTTCAGGCAAATACAGATTTTCTGATATAGGCAAACTAGTGCATTTATTGATTCGTTCAACCACTTGCTTTCAAAAGTAATTGTATTACTATTTATTGAGCACATACCATATGCTGACACTTGACGGGTCCTGAGGATAAGTAGCGGTCAAATATGATTAGGTTTCCATTCTCTTAATGTTTAATGTCTTTTGGAAAAGACAGCAAATAATTATGCAGAGCAGCTGCAATTGTGATAAGTGCCCTGAAGGATAAATACTACCTGATACGAAAGCACTGAACAAGTTGGGCAGGACAAGACCTGTCAGGAAAACCAGTAGGACTGTCCTTTCATTAAATGCATTCTTAGTGTGGGAGAAAAAAAAAAAAAAAAAACACATTCTGCTACATTGTCTCATGTAACTCTAACCTGTCCTCAGGGGATT
>NW_012098555.1:399681-402915 GCF_000951045.1 Mandrillus leucophaeus | reverse complement strand
GGGTTTCACCATCTTGGCCAGGCTGGTCGTGAACTCCTGACCTCGTGATGCACCCGCCTTGGTTTCCCAAAGTACTGGGGATTACAGGCGTGAGCCACTGTGCCCAGCCTATTAGAGGATATTTTAAAGCTTCTTGAATCTGTAAAGTTACTATGCACTATATTTATTTTAAGACTTAAGGCCAAAATAATTTGAGAAATTGTTCTTTTTTTCACATTTATTTTTTCTCAAGACAAAAATAATATGGTTGTTGTAGAAAAATTAGAAAATACCTATAAGCAAAAAGTTAAAAAAAGTTGCTAGTAATCTCACTATTCAGAAATATTATTTATATATTTACAAAATTATTTGCCTATATATGCATATTTAAATAGTATGTGGAGGTATGTTTATGTGTCCTTCTACACATGCATATATCAAAAGAAGATTATCATGGATCTATGTTTTAGTTACAATGAAGTTGTTATGAGGCTAAGAAAACAGTCATACTTTGGAATTTTAAAATATAATTAGATGTAAAGGAGGAAAAATTAATAAGTCATAAACACATAAGTATATAGTTACAAACTGTGATTTACTATTAAGGAAACAAGGCACTGAAGTATACGAAAATTGTGGCAGTGGATAGGGTAGTTAGAGGAGATGTCCCTGAGGAGAAAATTGTAAAAGGCTTTGTGTCTGAAATACTGAGCAAAGTAGAGAGTGACAAAGGATGAAGTGGAGAGGTCAATAGAGACTAGATCATGCAGTGGCTTACATTGCATTGCATGAATAACAATTTACTTTGATGAACAATGGGAAAACATCAGCACTCTCTATAGAGAGACTGATGTGATTTGTATAACCTAGTTTCTTAGCTTCAGCACCATTGATATTTTGAATCAGATAATTCTTTATTATAGGGAGATATCCTTTGCATTTTAAGATTTTTAGTAGGACCCCTGGCCTCTGTACACCAAATGTCATTAACACCTTCTTCGGTTATAACAACCAAAATGTTTCCAAACACTTCCAAATGTCCCCTGTTGGTTAAGAGCACAATCGTCCTGCTTAATATCACTAGTTTAAGTGACTGAAAACTCTTCTGGCTACTAAGCAAAGAATAAATTTGCTTCTTCTTTTATTGGAGCATACTTGATCAAAACAGGCAGCCACCTTATGACCACAAAGATAATTAGCCTTAAAAATGACACTCAGTGAATTTCAGAGCAACATTGAATAAACTGGATTCTTGATGCATTCATTAGCAGCTGGACCAATCAGCCTTGAATCTAACATTATGTTTATCTTATTATTATGTGATAAATATTAAAACTATAAGTGTAAGAGGATGTGGGAGTGAAAATGAGAAAGCAAGTCAAAATGCAAAATGGAAGACAATCAAGTGAGGTAGCTAGTTGTTCATGTGGAAGATGGTATCTTGGATAATGGAGACATGCCTTCAATTTGTGTATATGCTTTCTAGAGTGTTTTGGCATTGTGGCCATGGAGGAGTTATAATAGACAAGATTTTTTTGGAGCCAGAATAGGTATGGCTTGGCTCTATACTTCAGTCCAGCTATTTCCTCATTTCTTTGCTCCATTTCACAGCAAAACCTCTCACGGGGGTTTTTAATTTTCTAGAAAAAGAGGAAAATACATTGTGTGTATTATCTTGGCATATAGCCAAGATTACTATCTGAATCAAATCAGATAAAATGGAATGTTTGATAAATGTTGTTGGAACAAATGACATTCTGAATTAGACAAAAAAAAAAAAAAATCCTTATACCTGGAAAATACAATTCAAATAGGTTAAAGACTTAAATTGGAAAACAAGACTTTAAAACTATGATAAACTATGATAAATAATACAGGAGAAATTTATCCCATGTTATTGTAATACAGGAGAAATGTATCCTATGATATTTGGATACAAAGGGATATTTAGTGATGATACCAAACAAATCACATGAATGAAAAAAAATTAATATGTATGACATCATTAGAACAAAAGTTTTCTATCTTATAAAAGACTCCATAAACCAAGTATAAAGGCAAGACAGTCTTAGAAAATATGTTTATAATATGTATAATAGGAAGAATGTACATACAAAATAGATGAAGAACTTTTTCATATCCAAAAGAAAACAGCAATCTAATTGAGATATATGTGTTAAGTGATTCCTAACAGAAATACACCACATGCCCCTTCCCTCACCAAAAATAACATATATATTCAGCTACCCAAATTTACGAATAATTAGGAAAACACAAGTTAAAGCAAGAACAGTCAGTTTCACTCACAGAATATATTATACTTACAAAAGTAATCTTGACAATTCCCAATGTTATTAAACATGTAGAATACAAGAATTCTGACAGTGTCTGATGAAAACAAATCGGGATAAACTGTTTTTCACGGTGATTTGTGAATATTCAAAACTATTTCAAATAAGCTAATTTTAAAACACCAAGAAATTGAGCTTCTGTGTATTTGTATACCTTAGAGAAATTTTGGGCAAGTGTATCATGAGACATTGCAATATTGTTTATAATAACAAAAACAAAATCTTAATAGTCACACAATGAAAATACCTAAAGCAGTTTAAATGAAAGAATTGTATCCATGTATCAATAGCCTAGAACTGAAAAAATATATGTTAGCTATTATAACGAATTTGCTATTGAACATTCTGGTGCATATACTTTTGGTACTCATGTATACACATTTATGCTGGGTGTTCGCCTGAAAGTGAAATTCCTGGTTTAGAAGGCGTTATGTGTTTTGCCTTAGTAGATTAGTTTAGCAGCTCATATTACAACCCAGCAATTTTCAAAGCAATTATGCCAATTTACATTCCCATCAATATTAGAAAACTGGAAAGAACCCAAATATAACCAGCAATAGAATGGATCAATAAATTGCAATACATTAATACAATGAAATGCTACTGAGAGAACAAATGTTTCATATTAAAGAAAGAGATAAATATCATACACATAATGCTAAGTCCAAGTGTGTGTATACACATACACACATAATGCATACATATGTGTGTAAGTTGTGTTAAAACTTTTAAAAATATATTTGAAAAATTGAGATGATATTCATAATAGCGTTTGTTTCCAAGGAAGAAGAAAATAAGCCAGAGAATGAGCCTGGGAAGTTGAAAATAAAGAACTTCATTTATTTGTAGTATTGAATTTATCTTATTAAACACCTCAGCACTAAAATTGACAAATGTGGTAGGG
>NW_012098555.1:392046-394326 GCF_000951045.1 Mandrillus leucophaeus | reverse complement strand
CAAACCTGATTAGAAAACCATGATCAGCTTTTAAGGTAATAAAAAGTAGGACTTAAGCCAAAAATAAATACATTCTCAATGAACACACTATCATTTTTATGCTCTTGTATTTAAAATGTGTGCATGGGAATGTTGTTTATAGAATTCAAAATTGATCAAGTAATTCTTTGTGGGGTTTTATTTTTGTAGAGCAAGGGAAGGAGTAAATAATTCATTCAAAGCCTTTTTCATGCTACAAAGTTAAATAGAAGACCCTAATCAGAATAAACTTTTCCCACATTTTGACACTGAAGTGAAAATAATTTAAACATAGAGGTTTAAAATACTAAACTATGACAGCATGAGAATAACAATACACTATCTTCTCAACAAAAAAGTACGTGTATTTTGCTTCTAAAAATAACTAGTATCCAAACTTTAAAACAATAAAAGTCATAATGGATTAAGGTGGGAAGGCAGCTTGATTTAGTATAATGGAAACAATATTTATTAGAGTTCAATTCTCTAAAACTCTTCCGGATTTAATACATGTTAATGTCCTCAATGAGTTGCTCCCAGACTGATTTTCACAAAATCATTCACAGTATCCTGACATAGCTGAAGAAGTGTTTTGGAATTACTGAATTGAAATGCCCCCTCTAACTCTAACTCTAGCATTATATGATTTTATATATAACAAAAGGGAAACCATTGGAATATATATACACATACAGATACACATATACATATATATGTGTGTATATATTGTGTAAATATGTATATATGTGCTATATAGATATGTGTATATATTGGAATATACATATGTACACATTATATATACATATATACATATGTTTACATATATACATATGTTTACATTATATATGTATATATTCCAATGTATATACATCCAGTGTGTATATATCTGATGTATATATACATATACATATATAATGTAAACATATGTGTATATGTATATATAATGCTATACATATGTGTATATATTAGAATATATACACATATATATTAGAATATACACATATGTATATATGAGATCTATATTAGAATATACACACATATGTATAGCATTATGTATGTTATTATATATACATCTTTAATAACATACACACACATCTATATGTCCAGATGTAGTACCAGCCATAAAAATTCCAGTTATTTTGTGGACTTTTAGAAAAACATCTTTGTAAGTCTTTTTTTTGGGTTATGGAAGTCAAGATTTAGTTACAAAACTTTGAAAGAAGTTTGGCCAAAAACAAATATTAAGAAGGAAAGATACATAAAATAACATGTTGATAACATGTTGCAGTCATCACAGATCAAGTATTAACTTTACAGTATTCTGAAGTACTTTAAGTCATATAAGTCAAATGGTTTTCAATGCTTCATGAATATTAATAAACGAAATACAGTTTTGTGCCTTCTTTACAGATGAGGAAACTGAGGCATAGAGAGATGAAGTTATTTCTCAAGTCCAAAGAGCCAGGAAGTCTCAGAGTATGATTTGAACCCAGGCAATCAAGATCCACAGCCTATAATCTTAACTTCACTTCTATGCAGCTTCTCTAATAGATAATTGGGGCATATAGATATCTAGGTTGAATTATAAAATATATAAGACACTGACTTAAGATAACAGAAAACTTAGATAATTTGGACCAAAATAGCTAATAATGAAAATTAGAAACCAGACATTTAATAGAATCTGCCAGAAATTGTCAAAGAACTGACACTGTAGCGAGAAACAGCAGACCAAGAAAGAGGCCTGACATTTTTACTTATTGATATGAGAAACCAAGTAATAAATTTGGCAGCATTTTTGACTTCCATGGATCTAAGCCACAAAAGTTGAAGCACAGGGCCCATGAAGAATAAAATGTCTAGCAACTCACCTTCTATGTGTAGTTATAATGGCAAAAGGCTGCACTCAGGAAATAAACAAAAATTTAATATGCAACAGTCCTTGCACAGACCATAGCTAAACTTCAAATCATCTGGATGTGCCCCAAAATGTGAATTATTGAAATTGAATTACAATGATACCACATTGTTAGTGGTGTCAGTGCCAAACAAACAAAATCCTTCCTGGAGCAAAATGATATTGTTTTTATCTAGAAAATCTTTCTAATTCTATTCAAACAAACTATTCAGTAAAAAAAGAAAAATTAAAGGAGACATAAATGTAATACGCAATGTGATATAAAATCAGTAAAACAACTAACAGAGTAATTAACCAAGGACATGTAATCTGAATTAGCACTAAAATAATAATAGAGTAACTTA
>NW_012098555.1:390184-391996 GCF_000951045.1 Mandrillus leucophaeus | reverse complement strand
ATGCAACAGTCCTTGCACAGACCATAGCTAAACTTCAAATCATCTGGATGTGCCCCAAAATGTGAATTATTGAAATTGAATTACAATGATACCACATTGTTAGTGGTGTCAGTGCCAAACAAACAAAATCCTTCCTGAAGCAAAATGATATTGTTTTTATCTAGAAAATCTTTCTAATTCTATTCAAACAAACTATTCAGTAAAAAAAGAAAAATTAAAGGAGACATAAATGTAATACGCAATGTGATATAAAATCAGTAAAACAACTAACAGAGTAATTAACCAAGGACATGTAATCTGAATTAGCACTAAAATAATAATAGAGTAACTTATAGTTTACAAATGACAAAGCAAAGCAAGTTATTTAAGAGTGAAATTAAAATAATCAGATACAGATTTTAACATAAGGTTATCACTACATTAGGGAGATAAAAATTAGAACAGAAAATTAAAGCACACAGCTGGAATAAGAGCAGTGTGGAAAAGAGCCAAAAATATGGAAATGAAAACTATAGTAACTGAAATTAGGAAGGTTGTAAGTGAGATCATAGCATTGGTGAGTTACTTATGAAACTAAAAAATGAAGTTAGAAGAAAATAAGTAGAAGTAAAAGCACAAAGAAGCAGAAAAGATGAAATAAAGAAAGAGGCACATGGTAAAAAGATACAACATACATATAATTGGCATCCCAGAAAAAGAGGAAAGAAAGAAAGAGAGTAGAATCAATGTACAGAGTTGTGGCTAAAATTTTTCTCAGTTTAATAAAAGACATCAAGTGACACATTTGGCAAGCATATTCAAGAAATTCAAGTTAACCTCCAGGTTCAAGAAATTGACACTTAGAAATACAATAATAAAAGTATAGAAAACCAAAGACAAATAAGAAGTAGTCAAACTAAGCAGAAAAAAAGAGATAGTCTACAAAGAGTAACTTACAAGTCACTTCTATATAAAAAATGGAAGCCAAAGACAGTGGTATGACACATTCCTAATGGTGAAAGAAAACATTACCAGAAAAAAATGCTATACTAATAAAAATAAGTTTTAAAAATAAAGTGAAAGAATGTTCTGTTCCAAAACTCAAAAACAAAATACTATACTGCAGACATTGCACTAAAAATATCATAATAAAGACATTTTTCATCTGAAACAAATCATAAATATTATGGAAGGTTAAAGACTCAGGAAACAATAAAAAGAAACCAAAAAATGGTAAATGTGTGATAAATATAAATAAATACTGACCAGATAAAATAACCATAATATTTATAATAGCATATTAACAACAAAGAGTATACATGAGCGTTATTAAAAATAAATTAAAAATAATAAAAGTAGTAAATAAAACTAAAACATTATAAGGTTTTAGTGTTGGCTGAAAAGAGGAAAGTACTGACAATGAACAGTAGATTTTAATTAACCAAGGACATGTAATCTGAATTAGCACTAAAATAATAATAAAGTAACTTATAGTTTACAAATGACAAAGCAAATCAAGTTATTAATAAAAAATACAGAATCATCCTAAAGGAATTTAAGAACATTATGAACATGGATTATAGAACTATCATGAGAAGTAGAAAGTATTCACTAACATGGTGAACATTAGTATTTCACTAATTACTAACATTTGCAATCACACTGTAAGTAATTGGACAATTAGGTGAATTTTACAAATAATGTTATATTCTGGAAATAAAGCTCCATTCTATGTGTAAGAAACACATGTAAAACATAAGTAAACTGAAGAATAAAGAAGAAATACCATGCAAATATTAACTAAAATAAAGGTGGTTCAGCTATAGTAGTATT
>NW_012098555.1:374668-385244 GCF_000951045.1 Mandrillus leucophaeus | reverse complement strand
ATCAACTAACGAGCAAAATAACCAGTTAATATCATAATGGCAGGATCAAGTTCACACATAACAATCTTAACCTTAAATATAAATGGACTAAATGCTCCAATTAAAAGACACAGACTGGCAAACTGGATAAAGAGTCAAGACCCATCAGTCTGCTGTATTCAGGAGATCCATCTCTCTCATTCAAATTAAGAACTTTTAAAAAGAACAACAGTGAGGGAATGAAAAGGCAAGCCACATATCAGGAAAAATTTGTAACCCTGTAACTGACAAGGAGTTTGTATCCAGATTTTGTAAAGAATTACAAATCAATAAGAAAAACATAAGAGACAGATTTGTCATAAAAGAGAGAGATGGCGGGGTGGAGGAAGAGAGAAAGAGAAGACTTGAACAGGCACTTTATATAAAGGGATATTAATAGCTCATAAATATGAAAATGTAACCATCTGAAGAGAAATTTTAAAAAATGCACATTGAAACCGCAGGGAGAAGCAACCACTGCCCACTAAATAGATACAACACAAAAGAGCAATACCACCAACTGCTGTCAAGTATTGAAGCTACAGAAACTCATATATACTGATGATGGGACAACTATTGGGGAAACAGTTTGGCATTATTTACTAAAGTTTAAAAAGTTTAAACTGTGCATTCCCTATGACCAAGCAATTCCACTTCTATACTGCATTGTATACATATATAAAAGTTATATATTTACTTGTTCAGCAGGACACTAAAAACTATTTAGAAGAGTGTTCATAATGAAATTGTTCACAATAGTTATAAAATAGAAACAACCCAAATAATCAACAGTAAAATGTGAAATTAATTTATATATTTATACAATGCAGTATGAACTGCAGCCACATGCATGATATGATCATATAAAGATAACATTGAGTGAAAGATCCCATATACAAAATAATATTTATGTACTATATGATTTCATTTATACACACTACCTAAATTGGCAAAATTAAAATTTCTGTAGAAGCTCTTCCAAAGAGCATGTTATAAATTAAGAAAATAAAAGAAGTGATTATATAAAAATCAGGATAGTAATTAAGGGGAAGGAAGGAGACATAGGATTGGGGATGGGGAATATGAGAAGCTGGCCTCTGGAGTACTGATGTTCAATCTCTTGACCAGAGTGATGTCATGGGATCCTTGGGGTGTCACTTCTTCAGCCAGAAACCTCCCTGGCCAGTGGTGCTTTTGCCCCAGTTTTACTTGTGCCCACTGGGCTCATTCCACCCACTCGACCTGGCAGGCTGCATTAGGCTGGCACTACCAGCCCACATCCCATACCTGCCAAGGGCGAGCCAGGTGCGGAACAGTGAGGGGTGCGTGAGCTAGTGAGCATGGGGTCTGGTCACTGCACAGTGTTGGGCATGTTGGCTGCAGTGGGGCAGGCAGCTCCAGGTAATGACATGGGTGCTGGCTCCCTGTGAGACTGTGGCTGGACCAGGCCTACTGCAAGTGGCTTTCACAGCAGGCACCAGGGAAGGCGGTGGCACCTGGAAGCTTGGGGACACTAGGAACCACAGAGCCACAAAGAGGGTGTCACAGCCCTCGTTCAGGGAGCTCCTAGGTCTGGGCTCCCCAGAGGGCCTCAGCTCTTCTTCTCGTCACCTGCAATGTGGCAACTAGGGGACGTGTTTCAGCCTTGTTTGTATTACAGCTCTTTCAGCCCCACCATTTAGCGAGTCCTGAGTTCTTGTACCGGGTCCAAGAAAAATGAGACATCCGGACAAGTGGAGGGTGAGCAAGGAAAGAGGTGCTTTATTGAGTGACAGAGCAGACCTGCAGTGGGTAGCTCCTCTCCACAGGCAAGTCATCCCAACAAGTGCAGCTCTCAGCAGAAAGGAGACCCACAGTGGGTACCTCCTCTCTGCAGGCAGTTTGTCCCATTGTCTGCCCAAGTCTAGGGGACTCTGGAGTCTTTATGGGCTTCAGAGGGGAGGAAGTGCATGCTGATTGGCCCATGAGTGGAAAAAGCACGGTAAGTTCTCACTCCAGTCCACAAAACTGGCAGTCCAGCCCCCAGGCCCCAGACCATCCTGGCCTGAAGGTGGGTTTTCACAGAGTACCTTCCCCTTTCTTCCCAGGAGCCTGTCTGCCTCCTGTTGCCATTAACCTGGCATCCACAGTGCCCACAGTACCTAGTCCATGTTGAGGGGTGTCTGCAGCCCCATACTGAGCCGTTCTTAAGCCCCTCCATGGGCTCCCTCTTGTGCTCATAGATGCCCCAAGTCTGGAGGCAGCCAAGGTGGCAGGGGACTGGCATGTCAGCCTGCCCCCAGCATATGCACACCTGGCTGGGTTGTGACAGTGCCTAGGCTCAGTCACAATTTTGCTCTGAAACTGGAGTGGGCACTGGGAGTGGGTAGAGGCCAGGCAGCAGGAGCAGGTACGTCTGTGTCTACAGGGGCAGGGAGGCTTTCTGGACCCCCAAGAATGTAGAGAAGCCTAGGTCTGAAGCCATGGCTGGGTGGCTGCAGCTGTGCCTGGGAGGGTGGGGCTCTCGCCTCTCCAACCTGGAAGAGGGCAGGGTTTCCACCTGTTCCCGGCTCCTGCTGGCTCCCTGGATCATGCAGCCCCGGCAGAGTCTCCCCGACTGCAGCCGGCATCATGGCAGCCTGCTCCTAGACAGGCCATAGATACCATCAGTGGTAGTTACACAGATGCTCATTTTATAATAAAAAATGTGACCATTTGTTGGGGGTTGCATTTTTGGCATGTGTGTTAAATTTCACAATAACAAAGTATAAAAGTTATATATTTGTTTCAAAGTATATTCAGGAGAGTATTTTTTATTAACCTGTTTAAATTTATATCACTAAAATAAAATAACACTATACGGATAAAGGATGGGCAACAAGGGCAATATTATTATTATTGTTTCTCTTATATCCTCAAGGAGCTCTAATATATTAACCAAATGAAGAACATATAGATAAAAAGATATTCAAATTATTTGGGTCATATGGATGCAAACAGGCACTATCAACTTTTTTATTGCATGTTTACAATGAGTAAATATGATACAAGAGATAGTTCTTATTGCTAATATAATTGAGGAATATATAAACCATGTAGTCTCTTGCAGATCTGTTGAAGACTATTAATTTGTAGACCCCTGATATTAAGTGGATATTAAGTGTCTTATCGCTTGAGAAAAACACTGGACAAAATTTGTTGAGGTGTCATACTGATATTTCCTTTGCAAATATAACGAAGGAAAGATTGCCTTTTTGCCTTTGACCTGTTCTGGGTTTTGTTTGTGCTTTTTATCATAGTTCATTATTTTTCAGTTGAATAAATCTACATTTTACTACATAATAATCTACATTTGAGTGATTATGAATCCTACATATGCATATTCTTGACACAACAAATGTAACATAATATAAATGGAGCCCGATGTATGAATGACGTTTCGGATATATATCCATGTGTCATACTTGTTGCGTGCATCTTATTTATGCCGCTTTGTACAGTCTTCAAAAGAGTGTTCTGATCAACTTTCTGTCAGATCAGTGTGATCCATTTATAAGAAGGCATATTAGACAACACAAAGAAGCATCAGTTTTTCCATGAATTATAGAAAGTCTGTTCTAACAGATTTGACCAAATGTGATGTGCAAATGCTTCTTGATTATTAGCTCAGTAGATAAACCAAACCTTGAACCTAAAATTGAGTCTATCCATAAAAGTATCTGACATTTGATGAGCATGTTACTTATTAAACCTTTTCTGTTCCAAATTGGTATACATGCAATAAAAAAGCAACAAATACAATATCACCCATCATGAAAATGTAGGTATATATTATTCTTTCTATTTTATATAAAAAAATCCCTTCCCCTCAAAAATTAGGTACATGGCAAAAACATGGCAGATGAAAAATGAAAAACAATTTATTTGGTCTGCAAAATTGGTTCTGATTGTTCTTTTTCAGATAAAGATATCTACTTCATTAAAAAGTACTCTTTTGGAAATTGTAAGTTTGTTGTTGCTTTAACATTCTTTTAAACATTGCTTTAACATTTTCTTTTTCTGCTTACATGTAGACTTCACTTGTCAAATGAAATAACTACTAATTCTAAATTGTTTCTCACTCAGGGGAGAATTTAATTCAGCATGTTTTTTACACTGTGTTACACAAATAATGCTTCAAAACATGGACTATTGATGCTGAAAAAAAAAGTAAATATAAACTTAAATCCCTGCATACTTAGCACATAAGAACATACATGTTTCCTTTCCTGAAAACAGAAATTCAGTCTATTTTAAAATACAGAATAATAGATTGATTCATAGTTTTTCACCCAAATGCAAACACTCTTTTAAACAGTAATCATTAGAATTGCATATCACAGAAGATCAGAACTATAAAATCACAGAAATATTTTATTCTGAGTAGTTATTAAACATATATTTATTTGGTAAATGTTCTTTACGACTAAGAATATTTTATAATTATGTCTGTGCAGGACAGTGTAGGAGGCATTCTTTTGAATTAGGTGTCGCTCTGCAAGAGCCCTCTTATAGAATGGAAACTTGCTGATTATTGTTTCACCACTGTCCCAAATCTGTAATTCTGAATTCAATAAATGCTAATTTTACACTCCTTTGCTTCAGCTACTTTAATAATAGCTTAAGCTTTTACTACACGTGGATTGACAAAACTCACCATGTATTTCCAGTGCAGTGTGCCTAGCTAAGAACATGCCCGTAGCTGAAAGTAGCTGCAAGTAATTTTTCTTCTGCCAGATAATAGCAATTGTTTGTGTTGCCTTTCAGTAGCCAATGTGGGAGCAGCTTGTGTTATAGGCTAGTGATACTATGGTGTTTTTAAAAATGTATTCTTTCTTTAATCTCATGCTCTATGCTTTTGCTCTTATTCCTAAAATTCCATAATTGACTGCAATAGTTAACTGCAACCCCTAACCTCAGCTGCTTTCTAGATAGTCACTTTCTTAAGGAAGAAAAGATTTTTATGGTCTTGACCTTATGAAGCATGTTCGATAATGTTAAAAAAAAAGAAAAGAGAGAGAGAGGAGAGTACATCTTAGGAAGATGTAAGATGGGAAAGACCAGATGTCAAGACAAATAATAACAATTTGATTACTTAATGTTTCTATAAATATTTGACTTTCTTAATTAATCCTCTATCCCCATTCTCCAAAATTTAAAATAAAGGGCAGATAAAGTTGTTAGAGGACAAAGTACTATAGAGTGGAAAGTTTCATCTGACCCTAGTGTACAAAAATGTCTTCTGAATTTTTCCCTCCGATTTACAAGGTCTATGTTTAGAAATCTGGCTGTGGGATGACTTTGCAAAATAACACGCTGAAAAATCACATAGTCAGTGCTTAGGCAATTCACACTGGCTCTTATCTAGGACAGGGGTTTAAGGTATTTTTTTCTTAATTCAAAGTCATTTTTCTAGGTTGAAAGCACTCTTTAGTCTCCGTAGTAATCTTTTGACTATTCAATAACATAATCTTAAATAACTTCATGTTTGTTCCAAAATAAAAGATCCTGCTGTCTTTCTTATTACTTGAACACTTGGAAGAAAAGGAAAAAATGCTCCAGAATAATTTCATGATTCTATGACTAAAGGATAAAAGCCCTTCAACAAAAAATTCCTGCTTCTCATCTGTCAGGGCTCTGTGGGAAAAGAAGAAATCTGGGAACAAGTTTTAATAGATATCATGACCCTTTTTCTGAAAACAGTTTAACATCCAAAGTAGGATAGGGAATAGCCTATATATAATACTTGATATATAAATAGATTATATGCATAGATATTTTATATTCATTTATATATTTGCATATATTATATATATACTATATATATACTTTATATTGAGAATATGTAACCACAGAATATGAACACTATGTAACCACAGTATATAAAACATTTTGCAATTATATTAATTATACATTTGCAATTATATTAATTATACATTTGCAGTTATATTAATTATAAATTTGCAATTATATTAAGGACTAGGCAGAACTAAACTCCAGAAGCGTACTGAGATAAATTGAAACAAACATGCAGGTGAACATTTTTGTACTCTTACTAATATGAAGAGATTGTTACCTACCATGCCTAATAATAACAAATGCCATATGTAAGTGTTTGTATTAGACCTACAAGTTTCATGAAGCCAGAATAATGCATAATAGATATCTTGATTGATAATGTGAAAGGAAAATAGTCTCAGGACACTGAAGTTACCTATGCCAAAGGGAAAAGTTAATCTTGGTAACTTAGTCACATAAAAAGTACCTTCCTTTTGTTCCCAAAGCCATGACTGTAATTTTACATGGTTACTTGTATTTGGTAAAAATCTAGATTTACTGAGAACAAGATTAATGCATAATTGACTTTCCCTCTACCCACTTCTTTTCGCTTGTAAAATGTAGATTCAGTGAGCACTAATCAGAGCCTCACAAGAAAATAACTACTTGCCTCATTGTCTACCCTCCCTTTTTTTTTTTTTCTTTCTCACATGTTCTTTACCTTTAAATATAGAAGGTCCCATAACCTTCTTCGAAAAAAGCATAGGACACAGATCCTACACTGACTTGTGTTTCTTTTTCCTGGGCATGTCCTTCATATTGGCAAAATAAACCTCTACATCGGTTGAGATCTGCCTCAGTCACTTTTTGGTTTACGATAAGGAGACTAATGTCTTTAGTTAATGATGGGGAGAAAACCACATGGCAGTGGTGAGGGAATAGCAAGATGGTAAATTGTGATGGTGTTAGCCTCAATGTAGCAGTGGCTCTTTCTAGCAAAGAAAGATAAAATAATAGTTTCCAAAAAATGCAGCTTGCAAAGAAGCTGTTGACCCAAGCTGTTATCGTAGAATGCTTCATTTTGAGAATGCAGTCTTCATGAGATAGCCAAGTTTAGTTAAGATTTGAAGGTAGAAGAGATATTCAGAAAGGAGGCTGAAGATCCAGGGCTGATCACTCATTTGCAATTCTGAGAACACAGACTTGGATAGCACAGGAGGAGTGCACAGATTAGTGCACCATAAAGGTAGGTGTTCCACTGATAATGGTGACTATGGAACTGCAAAAATGTACCAGTGTCTAAATTAAATGAGCATGGTACGGGTTGGAGTTTGTCCTGATAGTGTCTTAGAGGACAGGATGTTCATACGAGTAAGAGTAAGGTAGCATCAGTAAGATGGCTTATGAGACAGCCTTTCCCTGACAGTGTATCTCACAATGACTGGAAATAGGATGGGAGATAAGAGCCAATAAATAAACTGGTGTTACAGATAGACAAGCTCAAGAGAGCACTACTAACAAAGTTATGGGGCATAAACAAACCTGGCAACATTCAGAGACTTCAAATAGTTAAGTATGGCTGAAGTGAAGCCAATAGAGAGAGTTCTTTTGAGAGTGAGTGATAGAGACAATCAGAAGTGGCTATGAGGGCCTTGCTGGTCACATCAAGACAATTTTTCTGAAATAGTGGTCTAAAGGCCTCATGTACCTAAAGCACCTTGAGTTCTTAAACATTCAAACTTCCAAATCCCTCTCCATTCCTAATAAATAAGAATTGCTTAAATACAGGGCCTGGGAATTGGCCCCTTAAAAGAAGGTAGAGGATTGTTACAAAGCCTACCTGAAAGCACATTCTTTGACATTTAATTTCATAGGCAAAAGGAGAAAATGAAAAGTGTTCAGAAAGGGAGTATCATCATCATCACCTATTTTTATGGTTCCATACAGAAAAGTATTTAGTGTACATACAAAACTACTACCTTTTAATGCACTTTTATAAGTTTTAAGTTAAAAGAAAATTTAGACATGGATACTTTACTTTTATTATATTTTGCTTTTACCAACTATTTCATCTTACTTATCCTGAATATGCCAAATATGAAAATACTAACAGTAGCTGGCTATAAAGTTGAGATTATTAATGATCTCTTTTAAAGTTATATTTGGTGTTTTCTCCACTTGGTTATGAAATTATATTACTTAAATAATAAGAATAAATATTTTATATATGATAAAAATTAAAGGCAAAATGTTATCAATCTAATGTAAGCAAATGCTGGATCAGCTACATTTAAATAAGAGTGTGATATTAAAGATGAAAAATTATTGAATGGAAAAGGGAAGGTCATTTTACATAAATGAGACTAAAGTCTACAAATTTTAAGGGCAATTAAATAAAATTACATAAAATATAAGAAAGTTATAGAAATATATTTGTTGTAGGTAACACTTTAATATAACTCTTTATAGATTACAAAAATAAAAATTTAAATAAGACAAAATTTAATTAAGTAAAATAATTAAGCAATGTAAGCCAGGCATGGTGGCTCACACTTGTAATCCCGGCACTTTGGGAGGCTGAGGCAGGTGGAGCATGAAGTCAACAGATCGAGACCTTTCTGGCCAAAATGGTGAAACCCTGTCTCTATTAAAAATACAAAAATAATTGGGCGTGGTGGCACACGACTGTAGTCCCAGCTATTCAGGAGGCTAAAGCAGGAGAATTGCTTGAACCTGGGACTCAGGTTGCAGTGAGCCAAGATCATGCTACTGCACTCCAGCCTGGTGACAGAGAGCGACTCCGTCTCAGAAAAAAAAATAAATAAATAATCAACATAATGTACATTTTTTTTCTATAAATAGAGATTTTCCATTTCCTTACGCAACCAAGGTATTGATCATTTTTTTGTGAACTCTATCATTTAGAGTCTTGGCAGGAAACAAATTGCACACAAAAGATAGTTAATTTGAGAGGAGTTTTAAAAACAGGCTATTTACAAATAAAAGGTCAAGATATAGAGAAACCACAGGGAGGATGCAACATCCAGGAGCTAGTTCCAGATTCCTGAAAATGTGAGGGAAGGGAGCCTGCAAAACCCTGAAAGAACTACCAGAAAATGTTGTAACCTTCAAAAAACAGAAGGAGCCAAGGAAATAAACACCTTAATCGTCCTCTTCTCTCTCTTTTATCTCCAGAGGAGTTTACTCCTTGCTCCTCTATAGGTAAAGACAGTCAGCAGCCAGTGGGCTCAGAGGACCATAGATTATAGCCATACAAGTTAGCCTCCTGTGAGACATGTAATGCAGAAAAGTGTGCACACCTGATCCATCAGGTCAAACAGCAGATAGCAAGCATCACAATAACAAATTCCAATATGAAAATAAAATAGATGAACTTCATTCTCTAATCATAATTATTTCAATTTACTCCTAATTTAGCTAGACTTATTGAACTACATGAAAATCATTGTCACTCTCATACCAGAACCATAAAGAAAAATTTGGTGTAGTACGTAGAAAAAGACTGAATGCATGTGCTATGAAAGACCATGTCTTGACTGATCTCCCCATTCTCAGTTACTCTGTCAGTGGGAAAACTGAAGGACAAAACCATCATGCAACTCCCATGACCAGGTTCTTAAAGGAGAGACTTCCCTGATTCCCCTAGCAGGAAGTGCGACAAGGGTGGGTGTGGCCAGCTTGGTCCCGCAGCAGCTCAGACTCCTGGGGGGAGCATGCGGACTGGCAGGCGCAGAGGCCCGTGGGCGGTGGGAGCGCTTTTGGGCTCCAACCCCAGACAGTGTCTAAGAGTGGTGTCTGCGATTCCCCAAGCCCAAGTACACACAAACTCTTTCAGACTTGCGGTCTGCAGAGGGTTTGTGTATTAATCAGCTCAGTGGACCCTCTGCCTTATCACAAGGGCAGGGGGCCAGTGTGACTGCATACTATATCCTGAGTCCTTCCCCAGTGTACCAGAAGAATCAGATCACACGTGGGCTGGAAGGATGAATGCAAAGTTGTATTGAGTGGTGGAGGTGGCTCTCTGTGAGATGGATGAGGAGCTGGAATTGCAGGATGGAGTGGGAAGGTGGTCTTTCCCTGGAGTTGGGCCGCCCAGTGGCCGGACTCTTCTCCACCTGTCCGCTGCTGAACTCCCCTCACATCCAGTCCCTACTCTTCTCTCTTTTTCTGCTGCATTGTTCCGCAGTGGCTTGGTCTGCTGGTGCCAACGTTCAGCCCCTTGTGTTTGTGCCCGCTAAGGTCTCAGGTTTATATGGGGGAAGGATGGGGGTGTAGCAGGCCAAAAGGCAACTTCTGTGAAAACAGAAATGCCTGTTCTCATTTAGGGCCACAGAACTTCAGGCTTGAGAGTGGGGCCTTTGCTGGAGAACCACCCTCTTCTACCCAGTATTTCCCTTTCTCCTGCCCATATAATTTCCAGGCCATCCTTAGAGTTTTCCCCAACTTCTGTCTGTATAAGTGAGACCTGCTAAATTGCTGTATCCCAAAAGTTGGCAAAATATAGCCCATAGGCCACGTCCAGCTTAACACTTGTTTTAAAACAAAACAAAGCAACAACTCCCCCCCCAAAAAACAACAAAAAACAAACCAAAAAAACGGTTATATTGGAACACAGCCACACACATTCATTTACATGTTGTCTACGGCTTCTTTTACACCACAACACAATTGAGTAGCTGCAATATAGACAACACAAGCGGCAAAATTTAAAATATTTAGCATCTAGTCCTTTACAGAAAAA
>NW_012098555.1:366391-374413 GCF_000951045.1 Mandrillus leucophaeus | reverse complement strand
CCTAGGCACAGTGGCACGTGCCTGTAATCCCAGCTACTCAGGAGGGTGAAGGACAAGAATCGCTTGAACCTGGGAGGCAGAGGTTGCAGTAAGCCGAGATCACACCACTGCACTCCAGCTTGGACAACAGAGTAAGACTCTGTCTCCAAAAAATAAAAATAAAAATAAAAATAAAAATAAAATAAAATAAAATAAAATAAAACAAAACAATATCACTGGTAGAATTTGGCTATTATTTTATTTTATTTTTATTTTTTGGAGACAGAGTCTACTATAAAGATACATGAACATGTATGTTTATTGCAGCACTATTCACAATAGCGAAGACTTGGAACCAACCAAAATGTTCACCAGTGGCAGACCGGATAAAGAAAATGTGGCACATATCCACCATGGAATACTATGCAGCCATGAAAACGGACAAGTTCATGTCCTTTGAAGGGACATGGATGAAGCTGGAAACCATCATTCTCAGCAAACTATCACAAGAATGGAAAACCAAACACCGCATGTTCTCACTGATAAGTGGGAGTTGAACAATGAGAATACATGGACACAGGGAGGGGAATATCACACACCAGGGCCTGTCGGTGGGTGGGGGGCTGGGGAGGGATAACATTAGGAGACATACCTAATGTAGGTGACGGGTTGATGGGTACACCAGACCACCATGGCACGGGTATACCTATGTAACATGTGCACGTTCTGCACATGTACCCCAGAACTTAAAGTATAATTTAAAAAAAAGAAAAAGAAAGTAACAATCATAATTATGATCCAGTGCAGTTATATTAAAAAAATATATATCAGGTTAACTATTTTGCCCTTAGTACATAGAATTTGCCTTTTATCATACTGCTTATAAAAATTTTTGAAAATTATTCTTTGATTGTCATGAACAAATTTAAAGTTTGTTTTTCTTTCCTCTAAATATGAAATAACCATTAGCCTAAGTATGAGATAATCACAAATAAAATTGAATTTCCTAAATTAGAGCTTAAAAGGACAATTATCTGCATAAGGTGTGTGAAATTGGTCAGGTATAAAACAATAAGTGCTGAATTTCTAGAGTTATAATCAATTCCTATATAGTTACATTGCATCTTAAAGACTATTCACAGACATAACAAAATTTCTAAACAAAATATGTCCATGGGTGGAATGCAGCCTTGTGGCCACCAGTGTTAGATACCTACTGAACAGAGTAATTTAAAAATGTAATAATGAAAGTTCAAGCAAGTAATATCAGTTACTTAAAAAGTAAACGCTGTTCCTATAAATAATGGGTAAAAAAAACTAATACAAATAATTGCAGATGATGTATAAAGTTATGAAGATGATTATATTATTCACAGAAATATTTCTTATAAAGTCAAGGTTGCACACAAATATAAAATTGCATGCATTACTTCACAAGAAAACTTTTAAACTAAAGTAATATTGTAGGACAATAGAAAAGAAGCTGTTAATGCTTCCAGTAAAGACAAACAAAAGAAAGCAGAAATTAATGAGATTGCTTTAGAGTTTCAAAAATAAGAATAGTCACTGTAAAGAGTGAGAAAATTATTTCCCAATACTATTTGTCTTTTTAAGGTACAAGAGCAATATTCACTAAAATTTATTAGAAGGAAAAAAATACAGGTAGCTCCCTGGTTACAAAATAAATGTTCACAAATTAAAATTTATTTATACACTGAATAATTTCAGGAAATTTAAGGAGGAAATAAAATATTGTGTAAAAGGGAGGGGTTTTTTTTTTGTTTTTGTTTGGTTGTTTTTTTTTTTTTTTTTTTTTTTTTTTTTAGACAGGGTCTCACTCTGTCACCCAGGCTAGAGTGCAGCAGCTCCATCACGGCTCATTGCAGTCTCCACCACTGGGCTCAGATATCCTCCCATCTCAGTCTCCCCAGTAGATGGGACTGCAGGCATGCACCACCATGCCTGGATAATTTTTTTATTTTTTGTAGAGATAGGGCTTTGCCATGCTGCCCAGGCTGGTCTTAAACTCCTAGGCTCAAGTGATCCAGCTGCCTCCGCCTCCCAAAGTGCTGGTATTACAGCCATGAGCCACTGCACCCAGCCAAATATTGTATTTTAAAAATCTATGAAGTTATTTAAAATAATCTGTAATCATCTTAACAAGAAATATAAGAAACATATATAAATAACTAAAATATTTACTACAAAGTCTTAAAAGGAGACTTATATAAAGTGGGGAACAGAGGCTTATTTTCTTGAAAATAAAATCATGATATTATAAAAATTATTCTTAACAAATATTTATAAACATGTAATGTACTTGCAAATAACGTTACTATAGATACATGCTTTTCATTACTTTGAAGTCTATCAGGAAGGAATAAACAGAAAAGCAAATACTTCTTTTTTTCCTGGAACAGTGAAGAATGAGACAATCTTATCTCTGCAAAATATTAAAGTGTAATATAAAGAAAAAGTAATCAGGCTTCTGGTTATAAATAGTGAACCAAGCATATGTATTTTCCTCTGCTTTTTCTAAACTCCTCGAAATAACAGTAAAAATATATTGTGTTTTGTTTTGTTTTGTCACAAACTTCCAGAAAGAAAAGAGACTGGAAGAGGAGAAAATAGAAACAAAATCTGAGATGTTTAGCAGCAAATGAGTGGTAAATAACTTAGAAGACCCCATAAAAGTGAATTGTAAGCAGGCACTGGAGTAAATTCTATTACACTGCAGAAACTTCTGAAGCCTGAAGACGGATGGCATCATGCAGCTCTGTAAGTGCGGATAAAATTTAGGCTAATGGATCAGTTAAAAGTGCAAATAATAAGTTACACTCTTGAGTACTCACATTGATTCTGAGCAGAATAGTCCCTCCCATTCATCTCTTTTACTATGGATTGAAGATTTTTTTCTAGTGAAAATAA
This sequence comes from Mandrillus leucophaeus, assembly GCF_000951045.1. Lineage (NCBI taxonomy): Eukaryota > Metazoa > Chordata > Mammalia > Primates > Cercopithecidae > Mandrillus > Mandrillus leucophaeus. The sequence goes on along the minus strand of NW_012098555.1, from coordinate 371,506 downwards.
CAGAATTCTGGCCTGGGAACCACTAGCACAGTTGAGGGTAAGAGTCCAGCACTCACTGCAAACAGGGGCCTCAGTGAACCTTTACTCACTGAAGTATCGAAACATCTGGCATGACTTACACACATACAGCTGCCATAATGTTGGCATTTTATACCTCTAGATAGCTCATTGAAAAATTATTTTTCAGAAAATCTAACCAGCCTATGAAAAACATTCTATTAATAAAGATACATCGGGGTCAAAGTAATCCTTCTCAAAGTATGTTCCATAGGAGAATTAATCATTAATTCTCTAGGGTTTCTGTCATACACAAATAATTAGCCTATCCTCTCTCCATTTAGAATGATACTAGCTGCATAGCTCCCTTTGAAAGAATTTTTTTAAAAAGTCACTCAAATAATATTCTGTAGCACTTATTTCTCTACTAGAAACCTAATGAGATAGATAGAACCTACCATGAAGTCTACAAAGCCCATTTATGCATACAATGTGTCAATCAGCTCCATGTCTTCTCAAATGTAAAAAAAGTAAGCTACCTCAGACACACACAAGAATGTAGTCCTCCAATGTAAGAAATGGAGACCAAGACAAACAAATAAGCAAATATGCAGAGGAAAACAATACTTAGTAAAATAGACTATACAATATTTCTAAAATATTGCATCCATTGAACAAAAGCAAGGTGCCTTAATAAATGAATATTAGAGAAAAAAGAACATTTAGAGATCATAAACATGTTGGCAGAAATGAGAAAACAATAGAATGATTGGAAGATAAGATGATATGCTGGGAAGCAGATAAAAATTTTAAAAATGAAGAAAGGTAGTAAAAATATTTTTGAAGCTCACTTCAGTAGATCCAATATGCAAATCAGAGTTCTATAAAGAAATTTGGGAAAGGGAATCATCAAAGAAATTTCCCAGAAGTAGGATTATGAATTTTTACTTTGAAATGATGCATTGAGTACTCAGCACAATGGAAAAAATAAACTCTCACACTCTCAGAATAATTTAAAACGTAAGGTACATCCTCATAAAATTTTAAAATTTAAGGGACAGAAGAAAAATTAAAAAGTACAATACAAAGAATAATGAATCAGAATGTCGACAGCAACACTGGAAGCTTAAAGACAACATGATATTGCCTTTAAAAATCTAGAGGGATGAATATTTCGAACCTAGCAGTCTATCACAGCCCAACTAATACAAAAATGGCAGAGCAGAATAGAAAACACTTTCAGATACACAATTCCTCCAAAATCTTATCTTCTATGCAACCTTTCTAAGGAAGAAACTGAGAGAGATCAAGAAAGAGGAAGACATGGAATTCAGAAAACAAGAGATCCGCTATGCTTTAAAAGAGACAAACAAAATGGATAATGGCAAAAGAAGATAATAAATAGCCTTGCAGGTGTCATAGGAAACTGCTGGTCTTGATTAGATCAGGCCATGAGTCCCTGGGAAAGATGTCTCGAAGAAAGTGAAATTAATAAAATACTGCTGTGTTTAAAGACATTGAGAGGCAATTTAAGCAAGTGGAAGAGATTTAAAGGACACACTACATAGATATAGATGAGGATAATTATTAACTTCAGGAGAAAAGTATAGTTTTCAAACTATACTATATCATATTGTGCAACATGGGTCTTCTGTGAGTTCATTCTACATAGTCAAAATATGTAAAAATAAAAATAATGCAAACAGTGTTATGATATAATCAACTTGGAGTCATGAGACAGGATTTATGCATGTGAGTAATAGAGTGGTAGAGAATATAACAATACTCATCTTGAAGAGTGGAAAGTTAATAGATAACAAAAATATAATGAAGCAGCCAGATAAATGCATGACTTATAGATATGGAGGCAAACATCAAAAGTAACGGCTGAAAGAATTGCCAGAGCTTGCCACTTGCACTATAGATGCACTACCTTCTCTCTTATTCTATGTGCCCTAGTATCTCCTGCCACAGAATCATGGGGTTCCTTCTGACCCTTCAATCCTTTTACACATTAACATCTACTCAATTTTTAGCTTTTGTCACTCAATTGTCACTTCCTTAGAAAAGATATCTTAAACATTTAGAAACTCCATACTAGGTCAAATTCTCTTATTGTGTCCTCTTATGATACTGTAAACTATTTTGTAAAGTGTATCATGGTTCCAATTGTACCTTACCCTGTGAGCTCAGAAACCACATTCGTTTTGATATCTGTTATACTCTTGATATACAGCACAATGACTGCAGCAAAGTGGGTGCCAATTATTCATGAAATAACAAAATTAAATACTACAACTAATTAGCACAAAAATACAAATTATAAGCCTACCTTAAAGGTTATGAATTTTAAACTTCTAAATAATATATTTACAAATAATATTTAGCTATATATTAAAGAATAAATTCACCACAATTCAGCAACATTGTTTTCTGCAATGCATCTGTTAAAGAGAATCTAATTCACATGAGAAATTTAAAAAGAAATATGAAGACAGGGATTAAAATGGCAGAGAGAGGGCAGGATTAGCTTGCAGTTCCTGCTCGGATAGACAGAGCAGCATGTGGAGATGCCTATCATGAACTTTTGTTACAAGAACTACTGCAGGAACATACCAAGAAAACCAAGAGAATCCACAGACCCTTCAAAGGAAGGAATTAGATCACTGCTGAAGGCTCCCCGAGATGCCAAAAACCTGTGAGTCTGCTTGCTTTCTCAGTTAGGAGGCTTGTGGTCTGGGGCCAGTTCTCAGCCCTGGTCACCAGCTGCCTGGAAATATAGACTCGGTCCTGTTGGGGGGTGGGGCACGATGGGAGTGAGACTGGGGCCTTTAGGACTATGGGCTGCATGGGAGTGTGGTGAGTCCTGTGACTGCCAACTTTTCCCCACTTCCCTGGAGACCTGTATAACTCAGCAGTAGCAGAAAAATGCCCTGGGGAATATAACTCCATTGGCCTGGGAACCACATCCCTATCCCCCACAACACTCACAGCAAGCCCTGCCCAAGGAGATGTGGAGCTTAAACACACCTATCCGTGTCCCCACATGATGCTCTTTCTCTACCTGCCCTGGTAGCTGAAGACAAAGGTCATAATCTCTTGGGAGCTCTATGGCCCTGCCCAACACCTGATAAACTTGAATGCTTAATCAGGTATTCCTATGGCAAGTTCGCATCCTCATTATAGGGCCACAGCTGAGGCACTCTTGAAAGTGCTACCTCCTGGCTGGGGGTCAACCAACACAAAACCAGTGCACTAAACAAAAACACAACCAAAGATCCCCACAGAGTCCACTTCACTCCCCTGCTACCTCCACCAGAGTAGGTGCTGGTATCTATGGCCTCAAGAACTGAAGATGGATCATATCAAAGGACTCTTTGCAGACACTCCCCAGTACCAGCTCAGGGTCCAGTAGATTCACTGGGTAGCTAGACCCAGGAAAGCAAAGACAATCACTACCATTGGCTTTCAGGAAGCCCCATTCCTAGGGGTAAGGAGAGGACACCACATCAAGGGAGCACCCCAGGGGAGAAAAGAATCTGACCAGCAGCCCTTGAATCCCAGATCTTCCCTCTGACATAGTCAACCCAAATGAGAAAGAACCCGAAAAACAATTCTGGTAATATGATGAAACAAGGTTCTTTAACATGCACAAAAGATCATATCAGCTCACCTGCAATGTATCCAAACCAAAACAAAATCTCTGAGTTGTCAGAAAAATAATCCAGAAGTCTGATTATTTAGCTAATCAAGGAAGCACAAGAGAAAGGTGAAGTCCAACATAAAGAAATCAAAAACATACTACAGAATAAAAAAAAAAAAAATTCTTCAGTGAAATGGATAGCATAAATAAAAACAATCACAACTTCTGGAAATCAAGGTCATACTTAGAGAAATGCAAAATGCACTGCAAAGTCTCAACAATTGCATTGAACAAACAGAAAAAAGAACCTTAGGGCCCAAAGACAAGGTTTTCGAATTAACCCAATCCATCAAAGACAAAGAAACAAGAATTTTTAAAACTGAGCAAAGTCTCTAAGAAGATTTTGACTATGTTAAATGTCAACCTAAGAATAACTGGTATTTCCAAGAAAGAAGAGAAATCTAAAAGTTTGAAAAATATATTTGAGGGAATAATCAAGGAAAACTTTCCCAGCCTTGCTAGAGATCCAAACATCCACATACAAGAAGCTCAAAGAACACCTGGGAAATTTGTCACAAAAAGATCATCACCTAGGCACATAGTCATCAGGTTATCTAAAGTCAAGAAAATGGAAAGAATCTTAAGAGCTGTGAGGCAAAAGCACTAGATAACCTATAAAGAAAAACTTGTCAGATTAGCAGCAGATTTCTCAGCAGAAACCCGACAAGCTAGAAGGGATTGGGGCCCTATCTTCAGCCTCCTTAAACAAAACAATTATCAGCCAGGAATTTCATGCCCAGCGAAACTAAGCTTCATAAATGAAGGAAAGATACAGTCTTTTCCAGACAAAATGCTGAGAAAATTTGCCACTACCAAGCCAGCACTACAAGAACTGCTAAACGGAGCTCTAAATCTTGAAACAAATCCTTAAAATATGCCAAAATAGAACCTCCTTAGGCATTAATCTCACAGGACCTATATAACAATCTCACAGGACCTATATAACACAGGACCTAATAACAAACACACTGAAAAAAAGCCAAGGTATTCAAGCAACAAATAGCACGATGAATATAATGTACCTCACATTTCAATACTAACATTGAATGTAAAAGGCCTAAATGTTCCACTTAAAAGATACAGAATGGCAGAATGGATAAGAATTCAACAGCCAAGTTTCTGCTGTCTTCAGGAGACTTAACACATAAGGACTCACAAAAACTTAAGGTAAAGAGGTGGAGGCTGGGCATGTTGGCTCACACCTGTAATCCCAACACTTGGGAGGCCAAGATGGGCAGATCACAAGGTCAGGAGATTGAGACCATCCTGGCCAACATAGTGAAACCTCATATCTACTAAAAATACAAAAATTAGTTGGGTGTGATGGTGCATGCCTGTAATCCCAGCTATTCAGGAGGCTGAGGCATGAAAATCACTTGAAGCTGGGAGGTGGAGTTTGCAGTGAGCCGAGATCA
>NW_012098555.1:329438-366341 GCF_000951045.1 Mandrillus leucophaeus | reverse complement strand
AAAAAAAAAAAAAAAAAGAGGTAGAAAAGAGGTAGAAAGATATCCCATGCAAATGGACACAAAAAGCAAGCAGGAGTAGCTATTCTTACATCAGACCAAACAAATTTTAAAGCAACAGCAATCTAAAAAGACAAAGAGGGGGCCGGGCACGGTGGCTCATGCCTGTAATCCCAGCACTTTGGGAGGCCGAGGCGGGCAGATCACGAGGTTAGGAGATGAAGACCAACATGGCTAACACGGTGAAACCCTGTCTCTACTAAAAATACAAAAAAGTTAGCCAGGCGTGTGGCGGGTGTCTGTAGTCCCAGCTACTTGGGGCTGAGGCAGGAGAATGGCGTGAACCTGGGAGGCGGAGGTTGCAGTGAGCTGAGATCACGCCACTGCACTCCAGCCTGGGCAACAGAGCGAGACTCTATCTAAAAAAAAAAGAAAGAAAGAAAGAAAAAAAGACAAAGAGGGATATTATATACTGATAAAAGGACTAGTCGAACAAGAAAATGTCACAATTCTAAATATATATGGACCTAACGTTGAAGGTCCAAACTTATAAAACCATGACTACTAGGACTAAGAAATGAGATAGATGGCAGCGCAATAATAGGGGGGAAGTTAAATACTCCACTGACAACACTGGAGGGGTCATCAATTCAGAAAGTCAACAAAGAAACAATGGACCTAAACTATACCCTACAACAAATGGACTTTACAGATATTTACAGAACATTCTACCCAACAACTAAAGAATATACATTCTATTCATCAGCACATGAAACATTCTCTGAGATAGACCATATGAATGGCCACAAAATAAGTCTCAAAAATTTTAAGAAAACCGAAATTATATCAAGTACTCTCTCAGACCACAGTGGAATCAAATTGGAATTCAACTCCAAAAGGAACCCTCAAAACCATGAAAATACATGAAAATTAAATAACCTGCTCCTGAATGATCATTGGGTCAACAATGCAATCAAGATGGGAATTGAAAAAATTATTTCAACTGAAAGCTAATAGTGATGCAACCCATCAAAACTTCTGGGATACAGCAAAAGCTAAGAGGAAAGTTCATAGCATTAAATGCCGACACTGGAAAGTCTGAAAGAGCACAAATAGACAATCTAAGGACACACTTTGGGGAACTGGAGAAACAAGAACAATCCAAACCCAAACCTAGCAGAAGAAAAGAAATAACAATCAGAGCAGAACTAAATGAAATTGAAACAAAAAAATACAAAAGATAAATGAAACAAAAAGTTGGTTCTCTGAAAAGATAGATAAAATTGATAAACCATTAATGAGATTATCCAAGAAAAGAAGAGGGAAGGTCCAAATAAGTTCAATTAGAAACAAAATGGGAGCTATTACTACTGATACCACAGAAACACAAAATATTATTCAAGGCTACTATGAACCTTTATGTGCATAAACTAGAAAACTTGGAGGAGATGGATAAATTCCTGGAAATATACAATCCTTCCAGATTAAACCAGGAAGATATAGAATCTCTTAGCAGACCAATAACAGTGAAATGGAAATGGTAATTTTAAAAATGCCAACAAAAAAAAGTCCAGGACCAGACAGATTCATAGCTGAATTCCATCAGACATTCAAAGAAGAATCAGTACCAATACTATTGACACTATCCAAAAAGAGAAAGAGGGAATCCTCCCTAAATCATTCTATGAAGCCAATATCACCCTAACACCAAAACCGGGGAAGGACATAACAAAAAAATAAAATTACACACCAATATCCCAGATTAACATAGATGCAAAAATCCTCAACAAAATACTAGCCAACTGAATCCAACAGAATATCGAAAAGATAATCCACCATGATCAAGTGGGTTTCATGACAGGGATGCAGGGTTGGTTTAACAAAAAAAATGTGATATACCATATAAACAGAATTAAAAACAAAAATCACATGATTATCTTAGTAGATGCAGAAAAAGCATTTGACAAAAATCAAGTATCCCTTTATGATTAAAACCCTCAGTAAAATCAGCATAGAAGAGACATAACTTAATGTAATAAAAGCCATCTATGACAAACCCACAGCCAACATTATATTAAATGAAGAAAAGTCGAAAACATTCCCCCTGAGAGCTGGAACAAGACAAGGATGCTCACTTTCACCGTGGTACTGGAAGTCCTTACCAGAGCAATCAGACAAGAGAAAAAATAATGAGGGCATCCAAATTGGTAAAGAAGAAGTCAAACTGTTGCTGTTGGCTGATGATATGATAGTTTACATAGAAAACCCTAAAGACTCCTCCAAAAAGCTCCTAGAACTGGTAAATAAATTCAGCAAAGTTTCAGGATAAAAAATTAATGTACAGAAATCAGTAGCTGTGCTATACACCAACAGCCACCAAGCTGAGAATCAAATCAAGAGCTCAACTCTTTTCACAATAGCTGCAAAACAAAACAAAACAAAACAAAACAAAACACAGAAATATACTTAACCAAAAAGGTGAAAGACCTCTACAAGCAAAACTACAAAACATTGCTAAAAGAAATCATAGATGACACAAACAAATGGAAACACATCCCATGCTCATGGATGGGTAGAGTCAATATTGTGAAAATGACCATACTACAAAAGTAATCTCCAGATTCAATGCAATTCCCATCAAAATACTACCATTACTCTTCACAGAACCAGAAAAATAATTCTAAAATTTATATGGAACCAAAAAAAAAAAAAGAAAAAAAAATCCCACCTAGCTAAAGCAAGACTAAGCAAAAAGAATACATCTGGAGGCATCACATTACCCAACATCAAACTGTACTATAAGGCCATACCCACCCAAACAGCATAGTACTGGTATAAAAATAGGCGAATATACCAATGGAACAGAATAGAGAACCCAGAAATAAAGCCAAATACTTGTGTCAAACTGACCTTCAACTAAGTCAATTAAAACATAAAGTGGGGGGGGAAAAAAAGACATCCTATTCAGCGAGTAGTGCTGGGTAAATGGCAAGCCACATCTAGAAGAATGAAACTGAATCCTCATCTCTCACCTTATACAAAAATCAACTCAAGATGGATCAAAGACTTAAATGTAAGACCTGAAACTATAAAGATTTTAAAAGATAACATTGGAAAAATCCTTCTAGACATGGGCCTAGGCAAAGACTTCATGACCAACAACCCAAAAGCAAATGCAACAAAAACAAAGATAAGTAGATGGGACTTAATTAATCTAAAAAGCTTCTGCACAGCAAAAGAAATAATCAGCAGTTAACAGATAACCCACAGAGTGGGAGAAAGTCTTCACAATCTATACATCCAAAAAAGGATTAATATCCAGAATCTGTAAAGAATTCAAACCAGCAAGAAAAAAACAAACAATTCTATCAAAAAGTGCATTAAGGACATGAATAGACAATTCTCAAAAGAAGACATACAAAGGGCCAACAAGCATATGGATGAATGCTCAATCTAATTATCAGGAAAATGCAAGTCAAAACCACAATGCAATACCACTCACTCCTGCAAGAATGGCCATAATTTAAAAAACCAAAAAATAATAAATGTTGGTGTGGATGCAGTGATCAGGGAACACTGTTGGTGGGAATGTAAACTAGTATAATCACTATGGAAAACAGTGTGGAGATTCCTAAAACTAGATCTTCCATTTGATCTTGCAATCCCACTCCTGGGTGTTACCCAGAAGAAAAGAAGTCATTATATAAAAAAGATACTTGCACATGCCTGTTTTTAGCAGCACAATTTGAAATTGCAAAAATATGTAACCAATCCAAATGCCTATAAATCAACGAGTGGATAAAGCAAATGTGATACACATACACACACACACACACACACACACACACACACACACACACACACACCATGGAATACTACTCAGACATAAAAAGGGAATGAAATACTGGTATTCACAGCAACCTGAATGGAATTGGAGACTATTATTCTAAGCTAAGTAACTCAGGAATGGAAAATCAAACATTGTATGTTCTCATTCATATGTCATAGCTAAGCTATTAGGATGCTAAGGCATAAGAATGATATGATTGGACTTTGGGGACTTGGGGTAAAGGGTGGTAGGTGGAGAGGGACAAATGTCTACATGTTGGGTACTGTGTACACTGCTCTGATGATGGATGCACCCAAATCTAAGAAATCACCACTAAAGAACTTATTCCTGTAAACAAACACCGCTTGTTCTCCAAAAAACTATTGAAACAAAAAAATAAAAAATTAACATAAGAAAATACGCAGGATACCAAAAAAAAGAACAGAAATATGATTATCTCACCATTAGAAAAGATGTAATTATCTTCCATATCAGAAAGTCTAGAAATAGATCCCATTATTAAATAAATTCTATTTTTCAAAAATAGGAGAATAATAATGACAGGCCAGCAACATCATTATGTTTGATGGTAAAGCACTGCAATTACTCACTTTAAAGTAAGAACTAAGAATAATGTGCTTATTGTCTCAAGCATTATTTAACATTATTTGCAATTGAAAGACTAAAAATGAAACAAACAAAAAACTGTCAGAAAAATCTTTTAGTAGGATTACAGTTCTTTTAGCACCTGTCTACCAGAACCACTTGAAAAAGTATAGTGGAAAAGATCCTACTTACCATAGTGAAAATAAATATAAAAAACTAAGCAAAAACTCATGGTACTACTTAGAGGCATTAGAAGAAAACCAATATAGTAAACCATTTTTAGATCAGAGAAAATAATGTTTTAAGAAAGAGAATTTAGTAGAATAGCAAAAGCTGGTTAAAATTCAAGTAAAATGAAGACTTAAGTATGGACATTGGATATCAAGACAAAGAGGTTACTGGTATCCTAATGAAACCTCTAAATAAATAAACCAGAAAATTTTACTGAAGAACAGAAAATACTTAGCCAATAGGAAGGTATGCTGTATTTCATGATGCAGATATTTAATTTCCTGAGACTAATAGTCAAATTAGTTCAGTTTCACTCAATATTGCAGTTGTTATTTTTTAAACTCAGTGAAAAGTTATATTGTTTCCCAACATGAAAATATGTATTTGATTTAGCCCAATTTCCAGCATTATTCTTTATGGAGAAACACTAGAAAATGTTCTAATTAAATAAAGAGATGCCAGATGACACTGCTATTATCTGACATTTACAGGAAGTAAAATGAAAGAAACTAAAGCTATAAAAAATGAACGAGAGAGAACTAACACTACCTGCAGATAATATGACAAACTGTAAGCGAATTCAGTAAGATAGTGAGGCATGAAATTAACATACAGAGATTAGTGTCATTTATATAATTAGTTAGAGTCTAATGTAGAAAAAACATTCAATTTCCAATAGCCATAAAAATATAAATTACCAAGAAAGGAACTTAACTATAAATGCTTAAAACCCTTATGAAAAAAAGTTTAAAATACGACTAAAAGATATAGTAGAATACCTGAACAAGTGGAAGAATATAACAAGCTCTTGTTTGAAACTTGCAACAGCAACATTATGTCATTATTCCTAAATGACAACTTTATTATGATTCAAGCTTATTAAAGAGGATTTTTAGAAGTAAATAATTAATCATAAAAGTATAGAAAAATAAGCAAAAAAAAATAGAAAAGTCTCTGGAAAAAGAGCAATGGGGGACAGACACTACCAGTGTCTCAACAGCAAAAGCAGTAGGAATGCATATAAGTAGCTGCACCAATGAAATTAGAATAGAAAGCCCAGAAATAGGCTTTAAGTGGGAATTTAATATATAATCAAAGTAGCATATAAAATCAGTAAAAAAAAAAAAAAAAGAATGGAGAATTTCATAATTTCATAGAAAATTAAGCAAAAAAAGTTGAACTTATACTTCAAGTCATAAAGGGAGATAATTCTAAAAGAATCAATAATATATACTTTAAAATGAAATAATAAAAATATAAAAAAAACATAAAATTTCTTTATAACTAAAGAAAATAAGGCCTCTCTAGCAATGAGTCAAACTCAGAATCCATAAAATTGGCTATAATTTAATTACATTTTAAAATCTGAAAATAGTCAAGTCAAAAACCAAATAACAAATTGGGGGAAGATATCTTTAACTCATATCACAGAGTATTTTGTTTTTTCTATATTTATACAGAGTTCCTAGAAAATTTTCCATTAAAAACCAAAGAACTAGATTTTTAAAAGATCATAGACTATAAATAGTTTGCTTTAAAAAAAAAGAAATATAATGACTCTTAGACATGTGAATAGATGACTAGTATCACTCATAGTAGGAAAAACATAAATGTGATGTCATTTTTCATGTTCAGGTTAGAAAAAATTCAGAAATTTGATAGTACACCATGTTGTTAGGGCACAGCTATCTTCATACTTTGCTGTGAAGATTATAAATTTGTGTGACCCTATGTGGCAATTTGGTGAGATCTATCAAAATTATAAACGCTTGTACTTTTTGACCCAGCAACTACTTCTGATAAACTGTTCTACTGACACACTTGTTCTTATGCTAATTTGTGCAGGTACAAGTTTTCTCACTGTAGTATTGTTTGTAAGAGCAGAAATTCGGCAAAACATTAACTGTCCACTAACAGTAGGCTGGTTACATAAATTATAGTACATCCATAATACGCAATCAAATAATAAAAAAGAATGAAGATGCTGTCAATACATTAAAATGAAGTTCTTAAGTATATTGTTAAATGATAAAAATATCTTGATAAGTAGTTCCTTTTTTCATAGAAATGAAATTCTGGAAGGATACATATGAAACAAATATTAGCGCTTACTTGTTTGTAGGAGGCAGGTGGCATGGAAACCAGGCAAACAAGTCTGGAGGGGGAATTCTCACTGTATACCTTTTAGTATCTTTGGCTTTGAATACCATGAATGTTAAAAAAATATGTATTCACATAATGACAAATGATTTTGAAATTTATCAAAAAGAATAAACTATTAGGAATAGACAAATACAATTGTGAAAAGATGCCTTCACTATGGGACAGTAAAATGCACTTGTAAAATGTCATAATTAAAGCTGTGTTTCATTGGCCTCATAAATATAGATGTGGCAAAGGCACCAAACATAGAAACATGTCTACACATGTACAATGTATGGTATTTGATAAGTATGATAAATGTCAGTAAAGACAGATTACTCAACAAGTGATAATTGAGTTAATGGGCAACAATTTAAGAAAGAAAATTTTATATCCCTACCTCATACCATATTGTAATCTCATCCTAAAATAGCAAAAGGGAAAAAAAATGAGACACTTTCAATGACAGACATAGTGCCAAGGTAATTCTAGATATTGTTTATAAGGGTGGGGTGATTGCATGCACAATCCATGTCCAAAAACCATTTAAAATGTTCTGTGAATAAGCCAAATTAGGACTCCCTCAGAGAAGACATCTTTCAGAACCATCTCAGTCTCAGTGGCCCATGAAAAACAAGTTATTTCAAATCAGTTCTTTGCAGGCAGCTAAACAGAAACTTCTGTTGCTTATGCTGCAAAGTATTTTCCTCACTAAAAATTCATAGCTGTTCTTTGTTTTCAATTTGAACTATACAACAATATTAGTTCTGGTTATTTTTCCCAGGTTTAATCCTATAGCAGGTACCTAAGTAGTTATTGTAATTGGCCCATCTTCTGGGTTGTGTTGATATCTTGGTATTTTCCTAAAAGTGCTCTTGATTTGCACTAGAATTCTAAAGCTAGATTCTCAGCATTAAATGTCTTTGTTTTCCTGGACTCTTTTCTCTCAGCATCAGTTTTCTTCATGAATTTATATTTTATTAATAAAATACTGCCTTTAATACTATAATGTGTGAGTTAGGCAAACAACTATTTTTTTAAATCTGAATTTAGTCCAGAATTTCTTTTCTCATTTCTTTCTCTGCCCTCTTTCCTCTCTATCAAAGATTTTACTCATGACCCCTAATCTGAAAATTATATAGAAAAAGAAATATTTGCAAACAAATAAGGTATCTGAATACACCTGGTGTAACCCTCCTGTATTGTTTTTTGTTTGCTCATTTTTTACTGGCTACTTTGTTTTAATAAAGTAAAGCTAAAGAGTAAGGGTGGAGTCAAAATGTATCCAGGTTCAATCCCCATATTTGCCTTTAATAGTGAGATCACAGACACACTATCAAACTTTCCTGAGATTGATTCCTATCTATAAATGAGGAATGTTAACACTTGTTAATTGTAGTGAGGATTAAGTAAAATAGTTTTGCTATAACACTAACTGTACTGGTGCTAACAATAAATACTAGTTGTTGTTTATTTCAACTCCTAAATAACAGCATTTTGGCGATTATGAATATTCATACTATTATTTCTGAAAGGACGATGTGAATAATGAATCAGTGTCCTCAGCAATCTAACAGTCTCAGTGTGAATGCCTATCTGTTGTTATGCAGTGCTTGCTATCATTCTTTTGATGTGTGTCATATAAGTATATTCTAGACCCTCAGAAAGTCATGTTTTTTGCAAGATGTAATTCCACAGGGATGCCTTCAGGCAGAGAAGCTGAACCCTTCGCAACCATCCTCCCATTTCAGAAACCACACAGAGTGTTGTATGGTTGCCCACAGGGAGAGACATAATCTTTAAGAAGTTAACCTGAGGAAATGGGTTAGTAGTCAGGAAGATTAGAAAATGGATCACAAGTAATGAACTCATCCTGACATTAAAGTTGGTTTTAGGAACCCATGCAGAGACCCTGAGTGAAGCAGTCAATCGAGCAGAGCAGCACTGTGGAAACTGTAAGTTAATGCACTGCTCCAGCACAGGAAGAGATTTGCTTCAGAATTGCAAACCTGCTTGTGAGTGTACCCTTCTTCAAATCATATCTGTAATTGATGTAAATCAGTGGTTTAAATGTTCAACTGAACACATCTCTGGCCACAGAGCAGAGTAAATTCTGGGGATTTATCTCCATATTCAGATGTGGAAACCTAAATTTACAAGTACACCAGCATCTGCTTAGCAAAAGTTATTTAGTCCAACCCACATAAATTCTGACAATGCATATACACTGGTAAGGTTAAAGGTTTCAAAGGCATGATGGACACCAAAAATTACTGGAAGCCTGTACTGAAGAAACATGGCAATCAAGTTTGTATCTTTGTCCCTTCCCAAATCACAAGTTGAAATGCAATCTCCAGTGTTGGAGGTGGTGTCTGGCAGGAGGTGATGGGATCGTGGAGGATTCCTCATGAATGGTTTAGCACAATCCCCTTGGTGCTAGTCTTGTAATAGTGAATGAGTTCTCATGAGATCTGGTCATTTATAAATGTGTTCCACCTCCTCCCCCATGCTCTCTCTCTCTTATAAATTATCCAGTCTAAGATATTTCTTTATACCAATGCAAAGACAGTTTAATACACATGGGATGGGTAAAAGCAATAATTCTCTCGTGAGTAGAGTAAGCAGTAAACAGTGTTTAGAACTAACTCCAGACCATCTTAGATATGGTGAATGGTGCATATAGGTACATTGATATTATTCCTCAGATTTCAGCTTATGAAAGCTAGGAAAATGTTTATACATATTTGATGTACCACAAAGAATCAGAGGGAATTACATTAAGAAAAAGAATACAGACAGGTCATCTTTTTCTAAATCCTATGTGTTTCTATATCTTCTTCAAGGATCCACAGCCAGAATTAACAGAAGGTAACCTGATGGCATTGAGGAGTAGAGAGAGAAGGTGCCTTCCCTTGACAACCTGGTGTCAATGTGCCATCTGATATGGTTTGGGTCTGTGTCCCCACCCAAATCTCATGTTAAGTTATAATCCTCAGTATTGGAGGTGGGGCCTGGTAGGAGGTGATTTGATCATGGGAGCAGATTTCCTCCTTTGTTGCTGTTCTCATGATACAGTTCTCATGAAATCTAGTTGTTTAAAAGCGTGTAGTAATCTCCCCTCTTGCTCCTTCTCTGGTCACCTAAGAGATGCTCACTCTCCCTTTGCCCTCTGCCATGATTTTGGGTTTCCTGAGGCCTCCCCAAGAGCAGATCCTGCCATGTTTCCTGTTCAACCTGTGGAACTGTGAGCCAATTAATCCTCTTTTCTTTATAAATTACACAGTTGCAGGTATTTCTTATAGCAGTGTGAGAATGGACTCATAGAGAAAATTGGAATCAAGGAGTGGGTCATTCCTATAAAGGTGTCTGAAAATGTAGCAGCAACTTTGGAAGTGGGTAACAGGCATAGGTTGAAAGTGTGTGGAGGACTCAGAAGAAGATAGGAAGATGAGGAAAAATTTGAAACTTCCTAGAGACTCGTTAAGTTGTTGTGACCAAAATGTTGATAGTGATATGGAGAGTGAAAAGCAAGCTGAGAAGGTATCAGATGAAAATGAAGAAGTTATTGAGAACCAGAGCAAAGGTCACTTTTGTTATTCATTAGACAAGAACTTGGCAGCATTGTGCTCCTACTCTACAGATCTGTCAACTTTGAACTTGAGAGTGATAATTTAGGGTATCTGGTGGAAGAAGTTTCTAAGCAGCCAAGTACTCAAGATGGTTCCTGGTTGTTTCTAGCAACTTATTCTCATATGCATGAACAAAGAAATGACCTGAAACTTATATTTAAAAGGGAAGCAGAGTATAAAAGTATAGAACATTTGTAGCCTGGCCATGTGGTAGAAAATGAAAGGCCATGTTTACTGGGGAGGGGAATTCAAGCTGGCTGAAGTAGTTTGCGTAAGTAAATAGGACCACGATGCTGATAGCCAAGACAATGGGAAAAAGGCCTCCAAGGCACTTCAGAGACCTTTGAGGTAGTCCCTCCCATTACAGGCCCAGAGGCTTAGGGGGAAGAAATGGTTTCATGGGCCAGGACCAGGGCCCTACTTCCCTGTGCATCCTCAGACACTGCTCCTCACATCCTAGCTGCTCCAGCTCCAGCCCTGATTAAAAGGTACCCAGGTGGAGCTCAAGCTAGTGCTTCAGAGGGTGCAAGCCATAAGGCTGGGCAATTTCTGCTTGGTGTTAAGCCTGAGGGTGCTCAGAGTGCAAGAGCTGAAGCTTGAGAGCCTCTGCCTAGTTTTCAGAGGGTGAATGGAAAAGCCTGGATGCCTAGGCAGAAGTCTGCTGCAGGGGTGGAGTCCCCATGGAGAACCTCTACTAGGGCAGTGCAGAGGGGAAATGTGGGGTTGGAGCACCCACACAGAGTCCTCACTGGGGCACTCCGTAGTGGAGTTGTGGGGAGAGGGCCACCATTCTTCACATTCTGCAATGGTAGGGGCACTGACAGTTTGCACGATGTGCCTGGAAAAACCAAAGGCACTCAACATTAGCCCATGAGAGCAGCCACAGAGAAGGGGAGCTTCCCAAGGTCTTTGAAGTGTGCCCCTTGCATCAGTGTGCTCTGGATGTGAGACATAAAGTCAAAGGTGAATATTTGGAGGCTTTTCTAACAAGAGCCCTGCTGAATTTTGGACTTCCATGGGGCCTCTGGCCTCTTTCCTTTGGCCAATTTCTCCCTTTCAAAACGGGAGTACTTACCCAATGCCTGTATCCCCATTGAATTATGGAAGTAACTAATTTGTTTTTTATTTTATAGACTCATAGGCAGAAAGGACTGGTGTTTTTTCAGATGAAACCTTGGACTTTTAATGTTGAAATGAGTTAAGACTTGTGGGACTGTTGAGAAGACACAATTGTATTTTGCAATGTGAGAAGGACATGAGATTTGGTATGAACCAGGAACAGAATGATAAGGTTTGAATTTGTGTCTCCACTCAAATCTCATGTTGAATTGTAATCCCCAATGTTGGAGGTGGGACCTAGTAGGAGGTGATTGGATCATGGGGGCAGATTGCCCCTTTGGTACTGTTCTCATCATAGTGTTCTCGTGAGATCTGGTTGTTTAAGGGTGTAGTACCTTCCCCACATCTTGTTCCTGCTCCTGTCATGTAAGAAGTGCTTGCTCCCACTTTGCCTTCTGCCATGACTTCGAGTTTCCAGAGGCTTCCCCAAAAGCAAATCATGTCATGATTCCTGTACAGCTTGCAGAACTGTGAGCCAATTAATCCTCTTTTCTTTATAAATACCCAGTCTCAGGTATTTCTTTATAGCAGTGTGAGAGCAGACTAATATATCATCTCACACTATCCTTTAACATACCATTTAGAAACATTCTATGAAACAAAATCATGAGCAAAACCAACAGATATTCATGAGGTTTAGCAAAGTGATGGACTCTTATATATTTTATTTTTACTCTGAAAAGAATTTAAGTCTAACTAAAGTCTTTAAGAGACCTATTAGAAAATAAATAAATAAAGTATCTCAAAGACAGAGGACATAATTTCTATCAACTCCTTATGCACAACATTTTAAATAAAATTGTTATAATAGATGTACATAGTTAGATTTACAGAAATAAATTTAGATTTACAGATAAGTTGCAAAGATACTCATATACAGTACACACAGGTTTGACTATTAACATCTTACACTACTACAATATCTGTGTCACAGCTAATGAACCAATAATGCAGCATTATTGTTAACTAAAGTCTATACTTTCATTATGTTGTTTACTAATGTCCTTTTTCTGTTCCAGTAATTCATACAGCACATATTATATTTCGTCATCATGTCTCCTTAGGCTTCTCACAGCTGTGTCAGCTTCTCATTTTTGTTGTTTTTTGATGACCTTGACATTTTATGGAGTACTAGCTGGATACTCTGTAGAATATCTCCTCAATAAGAATTTGTTTGGTGTTTTTCTCATGATTAGACTGAGTTTTGAATTTTGAGGAGTGAGATAAAAGAGAATTGTCCTTCGCCTCATATCATATCATATTAAGAGTACATATAATCAAATGGACTTATTATTGATTATGTTAACCTTTGTTAAGTGAGGCACTGTTTGCCAGATTTCTCCAATGAAAAGTTGTCCTTTCCAATTTTTCATATTATTCTCTTTGGAAGCAAGTCACTAAGCACAGCTCCCACTTAAGAAGTAGGGGGTAATGCTCACATTCTTGAAGGGAGAGTCTGTTCACAGACTATATGGAATTCTTCTATAAAAGAGATTTGTCTCTTGTCTCCCATTTGTTTTTTATTCCTTCATTTATTTATAATAGTATGAACTAATGGATATTTATTTTACTTTGTATTACAATCTACGACTACCATATTTATTTTGTTGCTCTAATTGCTCCAGTTAGGAGCTCTTTCAATTGGCTTCTGTTTCCCTTTGACAAATACCCATTGTGTTGTTTTTGGATTATTACTTTCTGGCACTAAAAGATGACCCAGGATTATCTTGTATATTATCTGATCTAGTATGAAATGGATTTTAGCCTAGCATATTATTCTAAGCTTTCCATAACATATTTTCATATATAAGATTATGTCATAACTTTGGAGAAACAATGCCTTTGCAGACTAGTTCTCACTAAATGTATTCAATTTAAAATAAATCCCTTACATATATTCAACAAAATGAAACATGACATCTGGTATATTTTACTAACTTTCAGCTTACATGGGGTATATATGAGAACTCTTCAAATTTTTCTTATCTAGGGAAAAAAGATATTCAAGTTTCCTGGAGAACTAGGGAATATTTCTTACCAAAAGAAGCAATGAAAATAAGAAATAACAATAATAAATTTAAAAGATTAGTGAAATTATGAAACCAATAAAATGGGTAGAACTTTAAGATTTTTAAAAATCCAGTGAGGCTGAGAAAATCTAAATAGTGGGGAAAAGAGTAAAGTGAGATAAGAGATTAGAGGATCTTTAAGGCTTACAAATATAAAAGCAGCAGATAAAACGTGGGGGGCACTGGGCAGATTTCTGAAATATAAATTGCTAGAAATTCTATGACTTTCAGAGAATAAGAAATGTCAGCTAGAGAAAGCATTAATTTTAGAAGTCATTTTTTAAAATTATACTTTAAGTCCTGGAATACATGTGCAGAAGGTGCAGTTTTGTTACATAGGTATACGCATGCCATGGTGTTTTGCTGCACTCATCAACCCATCATCTACATTAGGTATTTCCCCTAATGCTATCCCTCCCCTTGCCCCACATCCCCCAACAGGCCCTGGTGTGTGATGTTTCCCTCCCTGTGTCGGTGTGTTCTCATTGTTCAACTCTCACTTATGAGTGAGAACATGTGGTGTTTGGTTTTCTGTTCCTGTTAGTTTTCTGAGAATCATGGTTTCCAGATTCATCCATGTCCCTGCAAAGAACATGAACTCATCCTTTTTTATGGCTGCATAGTATACCATGGTGTATATGTGCCACATTTTCTTTAGTCTATCATTGGTGGGCATTTGGGTTGGTTCCAAATCTTTGCTATCGCAAATAGTGCAGCAATAAACATACATGTGCATGTGTCTTTATAGTAGAATGATTTATAATCCTTTGGGTATATACCCTATAATGGGATTGCTGGGTCAAATGGTATTTCTGGTTCTAGATCCTTGAGGAATTGTCACACTGTCTTCCTCAATGGTTGAACTAATTTACACTCCCACCAACGGTGTAAAAGCATTCCTATTTCTCCACATCCTCATCAGCATCTATTGTTTCCTGACTTTTTAATGATTGCCATTCTAACTGGCGTGAGATGGTATCTGATTGTGGTTTTGATTTGCATTTCTCTAATGACCAGTGATGATGAGCTTTTTTTCATTATGTTTGTTGGCTGTATAAATGTCTTCTTTTGAGAAGTGTCTGTTCATATCCTTTGACTACTTTTTGATGGGTTGTTTTTTCTTGTAAATTTGTTTAAGTTCTTTGTAGATTCTGGATATTAGCTATTAGTCCTCTGTCAGATGGACAGATTGTAAAAATTTTATCCCATTCTGCAGGTTGCCTGTTCACTCTGACGACAGTTTCTTTTGCTGTGAAGAAGCTTTTTAATTAGATCCCATTTGTCAATTTTGGCTTCTGTTACCACTGCTTTTGGTGGTTTAGTCATGAAGTCTTTGCCCATGCCTATGTGCTGAATCGTATTTCCTAGGTTTTCTTCTAGGGTTTTTATGATTTTAGGTCTTCCATTTAAGTCTTTAATCCATCTTTAATTTTTGTATAAGGTGTAAGGAAGGGGTTCAGTTTTAGTTTACTGAATATGGCTAGCCAGTTTTCCCAACAACATTTTTAAATAGGGAATCCTTTCCCCATTGTTTTTGAGAACTCCGGCTGGTATCTGGCAGGTGTCCCTCTGAGACGAAGTTTCCAGAGGAAGGAACAGGCAGAAGTCAATTTTTAGATCAATAAATTTTAGTCTTTAAAAGTAATTTTTATAGAGACGAGGTCTTGCTATGTTGCCCAGGTTGGTCTTGAACCCCTGAGCTCAAGCAATCCTCCTGCTTTGGCCTCCCAAAGTGTTGGGATTACAGGTGTGGCCCATTGCACCTAGGCATTTAACTCCTATAAAAAGAGAACCTTTCTTAGTACCCTTATATCAACTGATATATATCCAAGGTTTTAGCACATCGCTAATGTCACTGACTACCTATCCCTGTGCTAGGACCCCATTCTAGGCACCATGCATACAACAATGAATGAAACAGACAAGATATCTATATTTGGAAAACCTACATTCTAGTGGAGAGAGATAAACAAAATAACAACAATAATAGAGAAGAAAGAAGAGAAAAAAGGGGAAGGAAGAGGAGATGAATAACAGGGAAGAGAAGAAGGCAGCAGCCATATCAGCTGGTTGTGGTTATAGTACTTAAGAATAAAAAAGATACAGAAAAATGAAATTACAAAGTGATTGGGTGGAGGGTGCAGTGGCTAGAGAATACTTCTTTAGAAGGCATTTGAACAGAAACCTAAAAGAGTGAAGATAAATAGATATATAAGTAGTAGGAAAGTATGCCAGGCAGAGAAAAAGCAAACGCAAATACTCTGAAGTGTGCAGTTTGACTTGTTGAAAAACACCAAGACCAGTGACACAAGAAGGTCAGAAAAGCACCAAGAAAGAAAGAAGCACAATATGTTATGTTTTGTGGGACCTAGTGGAAATGGGGAGCCATTAAATTTTTAAAATGGAAATTACATGATCTGGCATATTTTTAAAGGTTCATCTGGTTGCTCTATGTCAATTAGATTTAGAGACAGAGGGATGGCTTTCATAGATCAAAATAGAGAAAATATTTAGGAGGCTACTCAATAACTTAGGCAACAGGAAATAGCAGTAAATGACTGCATTAAGGTATTTATTGAAGGTACAGTTGACAGACTTTGAGGATGATTTAGATGTGGTATATGAGAGCAAGAAGGAAGTCAAGGACGACTCCAAGATTTTGGGTTGACTCTACTGCAAGAATAGAGTTTCCATCAGTTAAGATGGAAAAGACTATAAGAGGAAGGGAGTATAAAATCAAGTGCCTGGTTTTGAACTTGCTAATTTTAAGAAGTTGTCTGTTTTGTGTTGCTACAAAGGAATATCTGCAGCTGGGTATTCCTCAAATAAACTGAAAGGTGTGTTTGACTCAGGTTCGAGATGGCTGCAAAGTTTAATATTTGACATTGACGTAAGCTGAGGGCCACATCAGGCAGCTTCCACTCATGGAAGAAGGTGAAGGGGAGCAGCACGTGTAGAGATTGCATGAAGAAAGAAAAGGAAAAGGGCGGTGGAAGCAGGGAAGTGCCAAGGTCTTTTAACATCCAGCTTTTATAGGAACTAATAAAGTGAGAAATCATTCACTCTTCCAAGGAAGGACATTAATCTATTCATAAGGGATCTGACCCCATGACTCAAATACCTCCCACTGGGCCCCAACACCCAGCACCATCACACTGGGGATCAAATTTCAATATGACACTTGATAGGGATAAAAAAAATGATATTCAAACTATAGAAGAAACCATTAGATATCTAGATATCAGCTAGGCAATTCAATATGTGAGTCTGGAATCAAGGAGATGGTCTGGGCTGGAGATACATATTTTTTTCTACTTTTATTGAAATATAGTGGTCATATATATTTTGCAGGTACGTATATTTTTATACATGTATGCAATGTGCAATGAGCAAATTATGGCAATTTAGATTTCCATCATTTCAAATATTTATCTTTTTCTGTGCTGGGAACATTCAAATTCTTCTCTTCTAGCTATTTTGAAATATTCAATAAATTATTACTAACTATAATCTCCCTACGGTACTATCGAATACTAGAATGTATTTGTTCTATTTTACTGTATTTTTGTACCACTACCAAACTTCTCTTCATTCCCACCCTTACCATTTCCAGTCTCTGGTAACCACCATTCCACTCTTGACCTCATGAAATCCACTTTTTTTTGCACCCATATATGAATGCAAACATGTAATATTTGTTTTTTGTGTGCCTGGATTATTTCACTTAACGTAATGATCTTCGGTTCCATCCATGCCACTGCAAATGACAGGATGTCATTTATCTGGCTGAATAATATTCCATTGTGTATCTATACCACCTTTTCTTTACCTATTCATCCATTCACGGACACTTAAATTGATTCCATATCTTGGCTATTGTGAATGGCGCTGCAATAAACATTGGAGTACAGATATCTCTTCGATATACCAATTTCCTTCATTTTAGACATATCCAGCAGTGGGATTGCTGAATCATAAGGTAATTCTATTTTTTAGTTTTCTGACAAACCTACATACTGTTTACTATAGTGGATGTACTACTTTACATTCTCACCACAGTGTACAGGCATTCCGCTTTCCTGGCATTGTCACTGGCATCTGTTATTTTTTATCTTTTTGATAATAGCTGTTTTAACTGGGCTAAAATGCTATCTCATTATGGTTTCAATTTGCATTTCCCTGATGATTAGTGATGTTGATCATTTTTCATATATATTTATTGGACATTTGTATATTTTCTTTTAAGAAATGTCTATTCAGGTATTTGGAGATAAAAATTTTAGAATCAGCATATAGATGTCTTCAATTATTCTTTTCTTTATATTATAAGGCCAACTGCTTCTGCATATGAAATTACTAAATCTCTTGAGAGCTAACTTACTACTTCATTTGTGTTACTGTAAAATAAATTATTTGATCAAAAGCAATAATAGATGGGATACATAACATAGAATAAAGCATTCAGCAAACCTGAGAATGGTGTTCTCGGTAAAAGCATGATGGGCAGAATTATAAACATTTATTACATTAAAGATAAATTGGTTTTTCCTCCATGATGAAAGGGGCTCCAAGTAATCACCCTGCTCCAAGGTGGCTGACTAGTCCCTCCAGATTCTATATCTGGAGCTCGGCATTATTCTCTGCTGTTGACAAGTAATGTTTCAGCAATGACGGTAGTCAGATGAGTCCTTTAGAGGAAGTCCAAGTTGTAAAATCCATGCATGGCTTGATTCTCTGTCACCATAGCCACCCTCTTTCACGAGTCCATTGGGAAAGCATAGAGTTGCAGAAAAAGATACTGATATGCACAAAGTATTTGTTCACCTGATCGTTTAGTGCCTTCTCTGTAGTGAATGTAATTTATAAATTACTTTTAGGGAAAAAAATATTCTCACATTTGGAGACAGCCATCCACATACCTCTTCCCTCTTGTTCATTCCTTGCCATCAATCTTTCAATCCTATTCTTTTCAAGTCCCTGACCATTTGGTCATACCACTAGTGAAGCAGCATAAACCCGAACATCATCAGATAATCTGAACTGGATAAAGCAGATAGCCAGTTCTACCTATGGGGTAATTACTCTGTCTTTCATAACCACCCTTTAATGGAGTTGTAGTATTATAACAATTCCCTTATGGCAAGAGCCAACATGTAATATAAAATCACCTGTAAACTAGACTCTAATTTTTTCTTTCTTATTCAATTGATTATGGGAGTGCCCTTAGCTGTCTATAGGTATAAGTTGAAGTGAATGTGTCAGTGCAGCAGAAGAAAGTACACTGTGATGTGAACCAACTGATCATATTATGTCCTCCAGTCCAACTTCATGTGTACTATCTCCATTTGATGATGGAATGCCACCTGGGACACCAATTTTATAGCTTGATGGATCAGATAATATCCAATTTGTAATGGGCATCTCAAGTCATCTGGTCACATTGTGTTTCATCTTTAAGCATTTAGTCTCAATCAGGGTCCATTTGCAAACCAGGAGTTTTCTTAAAATAAGTGATTTATAGAAAACCGCATAGCTTTACAGCAAATTCTGGGGAACTGTACTCTGATTGTCTTATCAGAGTTTTCCACAGACTCCATGCAGTATCCTGTTTTATCACGGACACTTAAAATAACATTGACTCTACTGTTTCATACGAGCCAAGTGGCACAACTTATACCTAAGCTGGAACAAGCTAAAGGGACTTATCTTTCTCTGTAGTCCTCTCAAAGCCCATGAACTACTAGTTAAGAAGGTAACACATACCCTAATGCGTACTGTATGTCCATAAACCTAAAAAAAATCAAAAAAATGCCAACTAGGCTTGCTTCCATTCTAGTAGCTTAAAATGAAGCATCTTGTTTTCAGTTGAGATGGGATATCACAACATGCCACAAAGCTGCTAAATTCGAGAAACTTTCCTATAACTTTGTAAATGTTTGTGAGATTTGTGTTGTTTGCTTATTTGCTTTTTCACTGGTTGGTGACTTGACAAAACTATTTTATGGACATCCATTTCCCCTACAGTATATAGCTTCTGATGTTGCTCCTCAGAAAACACACATTGGGAATACACAGACAGAACCTTTCTGAGATGATTGTGGTTTTCATCAGTATTCACTTTGTCTTTTTCTGTGATCTTCCTGTTAACATTTCTGGCTGATCTAGCACTATGGATTTCATGCCCAGCTATTAGTATCCACTAATTGCTAGCTGATTGCTGTATTGTTTTTGACAGTACTGAGACATAAATTGCTCCAAAATGTGATCTGATTAAAGTCAGGCTTCTTTGAAAAGCTAGGTTTTGTCAGTCTTTGAGGATTCTCCAACCGTAGGAGGGCTTTTTTATGCTCTTTCTCTAGTTCACTCTGATAAACTTCTAGTTGATCTACATTTTCACTTGTTGCTATTAATACCATGGAATTACCTGCCTCCTCTATGTGTTCCCCACGAATATCTCCTCGATAAACGTCCTCACATTGTGTTCCAGATGAAGTCAGCCCTCTTACACAGAGCTTTAGCACCTTCTGTTCTCACTTCCTTCCTCCACCCTCAGCAGAATCTCTGCCCCATTGCCCTGGAGATGTAAGCAAGTATAATGTACCACTTCTCCTATAGTGACACTCTAGTGACTTTAAATGGTTAACTTTTATTATTTTTTATTAAGTTCTTATTTATCTGGGACAGACTCTGCTGAGCTCTGTATACAGTCATTTCAAATCTTGATCTCTGTTCATTCATTTTATTATTTTTCGAGATATAACTTACATACCATAAAATTCATCTATTTAAAGTGTAGAACTCAGTGGAGTTTTAGTAGGATCACAATATTTTGCAAACATCAACACTATTAAATACCCATGTATTTTTATAATCCCAAAAAGGAGCCCAATGGCCATTGAGCTATTTCCCATTTAACCTATTCTGAGCCCCAGGAAGCAATTTTCTATACCTACACATTTGCCTTTTCTAGGCATTTCATATACACGGATTCATATAATATATGGCCTTTTGTTTGTGGCCTATTTCACTTCATGTAATGTTTTCAAGTTCATCAATGTTGTAGCATGTATTAATATTTTATTACTTTTTTGGCTGAATAATATTCCATTCTAGGGATATATGAATATAATTTGGTTTATTCACTCAAAAGCTGATAAATATGTGTTATTTCCACTACATTGCTATCATGAATAATGATGCTGTAAATATTTGTGAACAATTTTTTGAGTGGACATGTGTTTATGATTCTCTTCAGTATACATAGCTGCAACATTTTACAGTTCCACCAGTAATACATGAGGATTCCAATTTCTCCCAAATCCATGCCCACACTTATTATTATCTGTCTCCTTTGATGATAACATTTCTAGTGTGTTTGAAGTGGTATCTCATTGTGGTTTGGATTTGCATTTCTCTAATGATTAATAATGTTTAGTATCTTTTAATACTTTTATTAGATATTTGTATATCTCTTTGAAGATATGTCTATTCAAATCTTTTGCTCATTTTTCATCAAGGTATTTGTCTTATTGTTGCATTCTAAGAGTTATTTATATATTCTAAAACTTGGCTCTTACCGGTTATGAGTGCAAATATTTAGTTCTATTCTCTGGATGATTTTACCACTTTCTTGAT
The DNA here is from genome assembly GCF_000951045.1 of Mandrillus leucophaeus. Lineage (NCBI taxonomy): Eukaryota > Metazoa > Chordata > Mammalia > Primates > Cercopithecidae > Mandrillus > Mandrillus leucophaeus. Next base: position 345,084 of record NW_012098555.1, on the reverse strand, counting down.
AATGTTCTTTGAAGTACAAATTTATAAAGAACAATTTGAGATATGTATTTCTTGGCTGCTTGTGCTTTTGGTGTCATATCTAAGAAATTATTGTTTTAACCAATGTCAAAATGATTTCTGCTTATTTTCTTCTAAGAGTTGTATAGTTTTAGCTGCAACATTACAGCCTCCAATCCTTTTTTAGTTAGTTCCATTTTGAGTTAATTTTTAAAATATGGTACAAAGTATGGCTACTGAAATTTCCACTTGGTTGGTGTTTTGGTCAGCTAATGGTTAGAAAAAGGTGTTTTTCCATGGAATACTATGCAGCCATAAAAAAGGATGAGTTTGTGTCCTTTGTAGGGACATGGATGCAGCTGGAAACCATCATTCTTAGCAAACTATCACAAGAACAGAAAACCAAACACCGCATGTTCTCACTCATAGGTGGGAACTGAACAATGAGATCACTTGGACTCAGGAAGGGGAACATTACACACCGGGGCCTATCATGGGGAGGGGGGAGGGGGGAGGGATTGCATTGGGAGTTATACCTGATGTAAATGACGAGTTGATGGGTGCAGCACACCAACATGGCACAAGTATACATATGTAACAAACCTGCACGTTATGCACATGTACCCTACAACTTAAAGTATAATAATAATAAATAAATAAAAAAAAAAAAAAAAGAAAAAGGTGTTTTTACAATGTGTGGAACTAATCTTTGCCAAGGAGCTTAGCATGTGTATCGAGATACATCTTAAACACTCAGCCAGTTGTTTACAACTCTGACTTCACCTTTACTTCTTGCTTGCCCAAAACCTCAAGGTAAATCAGAAGTGCGAGCTTAGGACTTTCTCAGATCTTCCCAGAGCAATCACACAACTCTGGACATACCTAGAGCTGTACACATATGCCACAAGCCATGTAGATTTTTAGAAATAAGTCAAAGCTTTTCCAAACTCCTCATGAACATCTCATTCTTAAGATTTACCTTGTAAACGTCTTACTTTGCCTAATTTTATCATTGCCAAATTCTATAGTTTGCCTTTAATGTTATCTACTGTCTCACAGAGCCATAATGTTAAACTTGGCCCTAGGATTTTTTTTTTTTTTTCTTTTTTTAACCAACACCTCTGAGGATAAAGCTGTTAATGCCACCCAAGCTCCGAATCAGGTCAAATAAAGGCAGTCTTGTAAGTGGAGTTTTCCAGGAACTGAGAGACAGTTTAAATAATCACAATTTTCTAGGAATGAGGCTGTGTAGAATATCCAACATTATATTTCTATCCCAGTGTCTGCCAGACTGCTGGCTGTCACCATGATTGTGGGCTGTTTGTTTTCAAAGCTACTGTAGAGCTGTACAAGGAAATAGGATAGAGTAAGTTAAAATGATACAAAGCTCACTGTTTTTACTTAGATTCAGCCATTTTTCTTGAATAAACACTCCCTGGGTTGTTGCAAGTCTTTGATAATTTGAGTGACTTTTTAACAAAAGTTGACTGAACATTTTTTGCCAGTGTTTTTATTGCTTTAATGAAAGGGAAAATTTTTGGAGGTCCTTACTCTGACATCACCCCCATGGATTCATTTTTAATATTCTACTTAGAACGTTTCTCTGTTTTCATCTTCAAGGAGATATTTATAAGGTTTATTTTTCATTTCACCTCCTCAGGATAATCTTGCTTAAATAGAAGATATTCTTTCATCTTCTGAACTCTCCTATAATAGCTATCATATTTGTAATTTATTTTACTAAAATGTCATCTATTCCAGGGATTACCTAAACTCTTATTTGAAGCTAATATTGTGTAACTTTTGACATATGTATTTATAATTTATCCATCAAAATTATAATTATTTTAAAGACAGGAACATTATCTTTTTTTTTTTTTTTTTTTGAGACGGAGTCTCTCTCTGTCACCCAGGCTGGAGTGCAGTGGCCGGATCTCAGCTCACTGCAAGCTCTGCCTCCCGGGTTTACGCCATTCTCCTGCCTCAGCCTCCCGAGGAGCTGGGACTACAGGCGCCCGCCACCACGCGCGGCTAGTTTTTTGTATTCTTTAGTAGAGATGGGGTTTCACCGTGTTAGCCAGGATGGTCTCGATCTCCTGACCTCGTGATCCGCCCGTCTCGGCCTCCCAAAGTGCTGGGATTACAGGCTTGAGCCACTGCGCCCGGCCAGGAACATCATCTTATACCCCTGTATATCCTAAAATAGTTCCAGTTACATAAACTTAATTTAATGGATCACTTATTTAAATCAGAGTTATGTACTTCACTATGATAATTGTTATCAGAGGTTTATTTATGCCATGTATTCCAGAGCTGGAAGGTGTGGGGGACCAAAAAAATTTCATGCCTTTGGTAGAATATTACTTCATATTATTTTTGAGGCATTTTCCATATGACAAGCTTTACACTTTTCATTATCTTCCTGGTTGTTTGGTCTGGATCTTCGCAGGAATTTAAATATTTATCATGCCCCAGATTTTACTTACCACAAAATAGTTTGTAGTTACTCTCTTTATTCTACACACACTACCTTCATATCCCATTAAGTAGAGTACCAATGACATATTTAGTTATATTTATTTGTGATAAAAATGCTATACTTTTCTTAACTCATGTTAGACGTTTGGAAACTTCATACATTGAAAAATTATTTAATGTGAAAGGATGTTAATTATTTACAAAATGAAATCGCAGTGAAGAAGGCTGAAGAAAATATCTTAAGGATATTGTCAGCCTTTTACTGGGGAAACCATAAACATGAGATATACCATACTGTTGAAATCATTTGAAATTATTCACATGCACACACATCACACACAAGAAAAGCATGATGCATTTTTATCCTTCAAACAAATACTGCCACTTGCATGCCAGGGAAGGCTGCCTCTCCCTGAGCCTCACTGAAACTTTAAAATATTCATGGCAAAAGCAGCCATGCCTTTTCTAAGTACTGAGAACGAGAGTAGTTATATATAAGATGACAATACCTATTCCTGTTTCCCTTCAAGTATATATTTGGGTTTTGCTGAAAATGAAAGAATAAGCTCAATTATCTTTCTTCATTCTCCCTATTCCCACAGGCAGAGACAACAAGCATACAAGAAAATAAAATCATTCTATTTTTAAGCAGAGGCTAGAAGAGACTCCATGTGGGATATTCCTCATCTGTGCACTGCACCAGAATTAAAATGAATTCTCTCTCTGTATACACTCCTTCTCTTGCCTGCCACCACCTCACTACACACAAAATTGTTTTCTCCCTGTTGAGTTTCAAGAGATGTAAATGATAAATCATCATGTAAACCTGACCCAATCAGAAGACTTTTGTTTTTCCTCAGGAAAACTCTCCTCAGTATGACAGAAAAACAACTTGGAAACAATGAGTGGAAACAAAGAACAGAAATGATTTCCACATCAAAATGCGAATGCACCTGTTAGTTCCCTGAGACAGTCATTTTTAAGTCAACACTTAAAAATAAGTCTTCTCCTTGTGATTCATTAAATCTCCTAAGATAGATATGAACCAGAAGCGATACTTACCTACTGTATTGCAGAGATAGTCAACCATAACCAAGATGTTATTGAGGGACCAAAAAATGTAAGTTGTGATATTTAAACCAAATGGAAAACAAACTTTATCAAAGTCTATGGATTTCACTGGGATATGAAAGTACCTTTACTTTTTATGTGTTCCACCACTGCACTCAAACCCTGATTAAAGATTGAAGACAAAGGAGAGCTTATTTTTATAACTAAGAAACTACTTAATCTTTTTACAACCATTTTGTTGGAGGTTGGTATATGTTCTGAATCTTTTAACATCTAAGAATATATGTCTATTGCCTTCAAAGTGAAAGACAACTTAGCTATATTAAAAGCTAAGGTAACAAATTCTTTTTTTTTCTTCAAAATTCTGAAGCAGTTGTTTTACCACCCTCAGATTTTTAGTATTGGGAAGTCTGAGGACAGTCTGGTTTTCTTGTTTTGTTGTTTACACTGACTACTTGTCACCTTCTTTATAAATAATATAAAGAATAATATGAGACACCTCAGAAGAAAATACTCAGAAGCTAGTATCATTCTATTAACTTCCCATGGCCGGGCGCGGTGGCTCAAGCCTGTAATCCCAGCACTTTGGGAGGCCGAGGAGGGTGGAGCTAACATGGGGAAACCCCGTCTCTACTAAAAAAAAATACAAAAAACTAGCCGGCGGTGGCGGGCGCCTGTAGTCTCAGCTACTTGGGAGGCTGAGGCGGGAGAATGGCGTGAACCCGGGAGGCGGAGCTTGCAGTGAGCCGAGATCACGCCACTGCACTCCAGCCTGGGAGCACAGCGAGACTCCGTTTCAAAAAAAAAAAAAAAACTTCCCATATACTCAGGGGATGCTTTTGAGATGCAGAATTAGATCCTGATATGATTTTAAAATATTTTTTCCTGTTAACTGTATTTGTATGTTTCCATACTCTCCACCAACTGCTGTGTTGCTCAACATTTTCTTACAAAATATAAAGGGTTTCCTCTGCTAATATGGGCTAGTTATGATGACATCTGTTAGGAGAAAGAGTTGCAGGTTGACTCAGTGTACTGAGTTGTAATCAATACTATCTCAAGCACAAATTCTCAACGATTTGGTATGTGGAAGGTATACTTGTCTGCCAGACATTCTCCCCCAGACATGATGTAGGTCTTCTTTAATTTGTCTTGTCTATTAGTCATTGCACTGAGAACTTGGAATCAGGGATTAAGAGGATCCTGGTGGAGCTCATGTATTTGTTGTAAATACAAGTGATGTTTTTAACTGATTTTTTTTTCACATTCAAAGACTACATGATGTATAAAATGTATAAAATATGTAAGCTGAAAGCTTAAAGAATATTTGGTTGGCACTGGAGATTTTTATTGAGATATTCAAAATTATTTCATCAGCAACACTTTTACCAGGATAATAGAGGTATTAAAATTAGAAGAAAAAGCTATTCTGAACCGACTCCAAACTGAAACATCGCTGAGATTCTCAAAATCCAACTGAGAGTCAAACTGGCTGAACTAGGCAAATAAAGAAGAAATGAGGGTTTTTAATCTGACATTTTAGATTTATTGGGGTAGGGGAACTTTCTAAAATACAGAAGTATCACACCCTGTGCAGGGAATCATACTTAAAGATAGTGATGCTCTAATAAATGTTTGTAGTAGTCCATATTGGTTTATAATTTTAAAGATAAAATATCTAAGTTTTCGATGATTGCTAAGATGAAGTAAGTCAACTACAATCTATCTAATGCGCTGTTTGCAACTAAAACTGAACAGACTACAAAAAACAAAACAAACAAACAAAAAAAACCACTTAAACACTCTGAAAAATAAAAACTCTTAGGAGGATCTGAAGTTAAAGCTTGAGAGCAGCCCACAGTGGGTGGTGAGTTTCGCAGTGTTTTCTTCCTTTATCACTTTGCTTGGATGTTTACCTGAGCTGTCTCCCATGAAAGACTCTGGACTTCAATTCCAGTCTCCGCAGCTCCCTGACAACGCTGACATCGCTGCTTAACCTTTTAGCTTCTTAGCATCTGTGAAGCAGGTTCACTAATTACTATTTGCCTGAGTCTGTTGAGACAGAACGCACTCACACACACAATATATGAAGCAGATTTTTACTTACAGATAGGCAGGAAGGGACAAAAGAAGCGTATGATTCATTGTGAGCTGACCACCTAAGCCCCAACAAAGCTGCCCAAAGTGAATAAAGTCTCAACGGAGCATGCCCCACTTGCACTGCAGCTGAGGAAACACAGCTGGCAGCCTGTTCTGGGTTATATAACCCAGGGGCCGCATGATCACTGGGCAAAGCTTGGAAGGATATCTCGCTTCCACAGGAAGGAGGAGTAAAGTCCAGGCTGTACCAGAGCAGTTCCTCCCTAACTCAAGATGTTTCATTCCCAGCACATTCTACAGTTATTTGTGAGAACTACAAGCAAGAAACGGGGATAACTAGGTATGTCCAAGGCCACCCGGAGAATTGTCCTGAGGTCTACCCCTCTACCCAGACATCTCTCATAGCAAAGTCAGTCCATATCATATGCCCACCAACCTCCCTGGATCTGGAGGAAGAGGTTTATTCAGCCAGACTGATGTAGCACCTTGACTGACCCAAACTCAGTGCAACACTGTTGCGTAACAGATAGAAAATCCTTTACTGGGTCCCAAAGGACTACACCACTAGCAGGACAGCCAGACCTGCTTGAGGCAGTGACCTAATCCAGAATCCCAGTGTCTCAGGTAAGAAGTTGCTAAAAAAAAAAAAAAAAGGAAAGGAAAGAAAGATTATCAGATAGCCCCACTGTTTGTAGCCAGTGGACCTGCTTCCAGATCTCCTCTACTTATGTCTCTGCTATACCTGAGGTGTTTATCTAGCTACAGCAGTAGGAATTGCCAATCACATACACTCCTCTCAATTAGGCTAAAAGAAAGTCTAGAGCAATTCTGTTGTCTAAAACAACTTTCCTGAGGAATCTGGGGGATGTCTAGGGCTTCCAAGACAGTGGCAGTGGAAGAGGCAATATCTGCATGGTCAGAGGCAGGGTTCTTACTACTTTTTCATGAATACCAACTCATGAGTGACATCAAAGATCTAATAAAGGACACAAACCCAAAGTCAGTTCCACCTCTTGGTGGGTTCCTAGTAAGCCTGTGTAAAGCTTTAGGCCACTGGCCCAATGGAGCATCTCCTTCCCAGGGTGATATCTTGGGGCACCCCTGCACCCAATGTGCAGGATCTCACCAGTTACCAGCTTTACAGGTATGGCATTGTTTATCCTGTATCTAGGCCATCCCCAGCCACCTGCAGAGAGAGATGCAATCCTTGGGCACACACAGCACCCCTTTCTTTATTTCTTTGTTCAGTGAGTCACTCATTGGTAAAGAGGCATTGACATTTCCTAGCCAAGTCTCATTGATGGCAGAGTTGCATGAGCCCAATTTCCTTTATATAATGTTCATGAAACTCCTACACAGAGGACTAGCACTGGTCCAGCTCTTGTTTTTTTCATTACACTGGAACATTTCTGATCTATGTAATCAGAGGAGCTTAGTGCATCAAAGCACAAGCACACCAAGATTCTGTTTAGTTATAGTTGTGATATTTTTCACACAGTCAGTTATAAGTTAACACGGAGAACCTTCTGCTCTCTTCCATGCAATAGGTACCAGATCCTCATTCAATAAGCCAGGGCTGCTCAGGATTTATTAGTGTCCACTGTGGCATTAAGGAATGCTGGTGTGGTTTTACCACTGGCAGGTAACTGTGGTCTATGACAGAATGAGGCCCAAAGTAAAGATTCAACACTTTATCAGATTATCCACATTGCCACAGTCTGGGAGAGCCTAAAAATGATATTATATTTCTAGGCCTGTACTACCCTGTCCTTTTGGAAAAAGCAGATTAACAAGTTAGTTCCCCAACCCTCTACCCTCTCAGGGTCTCACGTATCCCCTACCTATTGCATAAGGGTTGGGCTGAGTTGGTGTAGTGAACCCATCTGTCTGTCCCAGTTCCAAGGCTAATACCTCAGCGATCACTCGTTATTCTTGTTGCTTGACCCAGACTTTGGGCCTCTGTTGTCCAGCCTAGGAAGGGAGGTTATAACTTATATTAACTTGACATGTCTGATAACATCCACTATACTGGAAGGATTAAACATTTCCTGCCTCCAGAGGAACCCTAGCATCCTGGTATTCCTTGGTCTTGTTCTCCACCTCTGTGGAATCCCATAGAGGGGAGGAACCCCGGAGAGGTATCACCTTCAGATTGAAGTTAGGGAGCCTTGCCTGGGGTACTAGGGTGGCCTAAACTGCAAACCATCCTCCAGGACATGCACTCTAAAGGAAGAGAAGAAAAATCATAGTTGGGAACACTGGAATTGGGATTTTGCAGGCACAGCCTAATCAGGCAGCTACTTAGTCCACTTCCACCTCCACCTCCACCAAGCTCTGCATCTGTCAACTTGAGCTGTAACACCACGTTTCCCTTATATTAGAGTGCAGTGTTTAGTGACCACATTGCTCTAGTCAGAAGGGGTTGTCACTGCATTAGCAGGCCATCTTGATGTCATTTTTTCAGTTGTCTTGTGAGTTGGTTCTGCCACCATTCCACAGCTCTATTGGCCCGAGGATGACGAGGTGTATGGAAAGTCCATTGCATTGTAGGAGAATGCACACATTGTTGTGTTACTTGGGTAGTGACCATTCCTTGGTCAGAGTGAAGTTCCATGGGGTAATAAAAAACATGACATGTGTTCCTTTTAAGAGAAGCTATGTTAGTCCCAGCCTCTACATGAGTGACATATATACTTTCCCATTGCAGACAGCAAGTTATTGTTATAGTACTTGTCCTTTAATAATCCAGCCACTTAGTTGCCTTTCCTCTGACGAGATGTCTAGGTTGTTGGCAACAGCTGATAAGTCAGTGAAAATGTAGCGAGATAGGGTGGTAGAGGAAGTCTATGTGGCTATCACCACTGCATGTAGTTTGGCCCATTGTTCAAAATGCCCATGTCCAGTCTCAGTCATGAGATAGCTATCCACTGGCTAGATGGCTGCCACAGCCCAGGGAACCCTGCCTGTTTGCCATTTGGCAGAGCCATCAGTAAACAAGTCATGTCATACTGTCAGTAGGCACATGTCTGAGTCTTGGGCCCCAAGTATCCATAGGAGGATCTAAAACATCCCCTACATGTTGCTTAGTCCCTTCTGGCAAGTTAGTCACATGCTCATGGAGCCTACTGGTCCCTTGGCTGCTAGGCCCAATCTTTTGAATGTATCCTATCCATTTGATCATTGAGTTGTATTGAGCCTGTCCAATTTCATTGGCAAGGTTTGTGAGTGCCCAGGTGAGAATGGGCAGTTCAATTTGCAGTGTCTTTTGTGGCAGTTCAATCACAAGACGCTCAGTCTCCTTTAGTGCCCAATGGCAAGCAAGGGGTTGTCATTCAAAAGAGGTGTATCTGGGGGCGGCCTCAGGCAACTTACATGTCCAAACTCCAAGAGGCTGGTGCACCCCAGTGGCAGTTTTCTGTTGCTACATGCCACCAATCTGCATGCAAAGTGGTTATGCACACATGTCATTTCATCAGGGTAGCAGGCTTTAAAGCTTTTAAAGTCAGTGTCTGGACCACAGCTCATTGAATGGCTTCCAAAGCCTGCTGCTGTAAAGCATTCCACTTAAAGTTGGTAGCTTTGTTGTCACCTGACTAAGGGGAGCAACAGAACACCCAGGTGGGGTACATACTGTCTCTAGTACCCAAAGAGGCCTGCCAGCGATTGGGCCTCCTTTTTATTAGTGAGTACCTCCAGGGTTAAAAATACTTATTTCACTGTCTCTGGAATACCTTTTTGGCCTCCTGCCCAAGTGACTCTGGCATTAAGCCTGGACAGTCCATTGTCAGTCTCCATGCCCCAAAGGCCTTTTTGACCAGCCAAAAGGGGCTGTTAACACTGTGATAGTGTACTGTGTAGCAAGGCCTGAATTAGCAAAATAATATCCTATTTTCCACTTAGCTTGCAGTACTGCTTTTGTGGAATAAACTTTTGGGACTTGGGTAGCTTAGGTGGCAGGCTGAAATGGACATGTTCCACTGTTAGGCTCGAATTCTTGGCTATAATGTGGTGACATTCTGTTCCACAGGCAATGTGTCAATGCATATGTCAACTAAAGAAAAAAAAAGGTTTTAAAGAGTTGCAGTGGGTTTTATTTATAAGTTTTATTGAGGACTATAGACCAAGGCCTATAGCCTGGGGGCAGCCCTGTGGAGGGCTTTTATTAGACTGTTTGGCACAGTATTTTAGCCCAATGCTTATAGAGATGGTGAGGATTTAGTACATGTAAAATTGTATTAAACTTGTTCAGAAGTTATATGAAAGCAGAATCAGATCATATACTCTTTGGGTATAAGAGTATATCTGGTTATAGATTACAGAGACATAATCACTAACTCTGTTAGACATTATCTTATGTGTAGAAAAAGAAAAAGAAAGGACTAGGATTATTTATCTTCTAAGGAATACAGTGACTAGGGCAAGAGACATGGGGGTGGGAGTGGTCTATCCTGTTTTGTCTTTAAAGCATCTTTCTGAGAGCTGCACATCATCACAGAGTCAGGGGCTTTGTGAAATCATGCTGGCAAGTAGAAATGAGCAAACATGGTGTGATGGTTACTACTGAGTGTCCACTTGATTGGACTGAAGGTTGCAAAGTATTGATTCTTGTATCTGTGAGGGTGTTGCCAAGGGAGACTAACGTTAGAGTCAGTGAACTCAGCCTTAATCTGGGTGGGCACAATCTAATCAGCTGCCAGCATGGCTAGGATAAAAGCAGGCAGAAGAACATGAAAAGACTAGACTGGCTTAGCCTCCCAGCCTACATCTTTCTCCTGTGCTGGATGCTTCCTGCCCTCGAACATTGGACTTCAAGTTCTTCGTTCTGGGACTTGGGCTGGCTTCCTTGCTCCTCAGTTTGCAGACAGCCTGTTGTGGGACCTTGTGATCATATTAGTTTAATACTCTTTAATAAACTCATATATATATATGTATAAATTATATATATTACATATATATATATGTATGTATAGCACCTATTAGTTCTGTCCCTCTAGAGAACCCTGACTAATACACAAGGCTTCTTTTTATTTTTTATTTTTGTGGGCACATAGTAGGTGTATATATTTAAGGGGTGCATGATGTATGCTGCTTTGTCTCACAACTATCATGTACTCAGCTATGGGAACCGCAGTCACTGGCACCTGAAATTGCTCAAAGGACCCCAATCATAAGCAAATAAGTACTGTGAGTCACATATTTGTCCCCAAATCTCCTGAGGTCATCAGTTTAATTTTTCCCCTAAGGGGACCTAGAAATATTGTCCTGTGGGCTCTAATATCCAAGAACCCCAGAAAAGTCTGAGTTCCTTTCTTTTCTCCTCTTGTTTTAACAGGATTATAGGGACATTGGCATTGACCTCCAGTTGAGGACCTAATTTCTCAGGCTGAATGGCCCCATTTCTAACTGTGCCATTCTGCCTGAGACATTTGGATTTGCAATGTCCCTTGATCAAGAAACCAAAACCAAAACCAAAACCAAAACCAAAAACAAACACTAAAAAAACATCAACCAGGCTGCATGAGATTCCTCTGGTCTTTCTCTATATTCATCCTTTAGATAATGAGTCTCTCTTTCTGTGAAGGCCACATAGCACATGTGTTAGTTCCCTCTCAGGGTTCTTCTGAGAACCCGCTTTCCCAGCTCTCTAGCCAGGAATGATCAGTCACATAGTGTCCAATAGCCAGGGGATCCTGCGCAGTGCTCCTGTTTCTGCATTCCTTTCTCTCTGCCTCAGTCAGCAACCAGCTCACACATGTGGGTGGGGGAGGTTACCTATGCCTACCTTATCACCCTTCTTTCCTGATCAAACATCCAGCTGCACATCCAGCCCCTGCTTGCCCAGGCTAATGCTTATTGGCAAAGTGGGTAGAGCAGTAACCCCCAGTACTGGCCTGGGGGTTATTTGCTTCCCCTACTTTGCCCATAAGCCATGGTTCTTTCAGACCAGCCTCTACTCACTATGTCAATTTTGTAAAGTAGGTTTACTAATTACCATTTGCCTGAGCCTGGTAAGACAAAACATACACACACAAGTTATGTGAAACAGATTTATTACTCACAGATAGGCAGCAAGAGACAAAAGAAGCTTAGGATCTGTTGTGAGCCGATCCCCTCCACACCTCAACAAAGCTGCCCAGGGCAAGTGAAGTCTCAACTGAGCATGCTCCACTTGCATTGCAGCTGAGGAAGACCAACAGGCAGCCCACCCTGGATTATATACGTCAGGGGCACGTAACTCACTGGGCAAAGCTTTGAAAGACATCTGGTTTCCAGGGAAAAGAGGAGTAAAGCCAAGGCTGTACCAGAGTAGTTCCTCCCTAACTCAAGATGTTGCATTCCCGTCACAATCTACAGCTGTTCCTGAGAACTCCAAGCAAGAAAAGGGAGAGAACTAGGTCACTCCAAGGCCACCCAGACAACCGACCTGCAGCACCAAATGTCTATACAATGTTGAGTTCACTTCTCTGTGGTACCCTTTTTCCAGGGCCTTGGCCTAGCTGACTTTTTTATTCCTTGATTATAATTTTTCCCAGGAGACTTTTTAAACTGCTCAGTCTCTACTTTCTGCTTGGACTCTCTGACACACTCAGGAAACACACAGAGGGGAAAGCACAGTAGAGAAGGTCAGTCTATGCTCTCTCTGTGGCCTTGGCTTTTCAGGCCCTGGTTTTCTTTCTTTGTTTTTTAATCTAGCCTTTCTTGTTGTCTGACTGTGATAGTTGATTTGATAAAACTACTATGATGTAGCAAGAAATGGACATCTTAATAATTCATCATTTTAGAAGTTATTAATTTTTAGTTTTATTGCCCAAACGTTTTCCAAGAAAGTTTTAAAAATTAATAATGCTTAAGTACATGATACATATAATGTGCTCTGTGGTTACTTCGGCCTATGCAGAATTCACAGTGGACTTACATATCTAGCTAGTATGCACCTATTTTCTACGTAACCAATGTATATGTCCTCCTTTTTCATAAAGATTTTCTAGACATATAGGCCCACTTAAATGTGAAAATGTATGTATTTTCATACATACATGTATACAGAAATTTTTCCAAGTGTTCGTGGATATTCACAATTTTTTTATGTTTTCAATATGCTTAAATAATTACAAGCAATTAAGTGTATATTTAGTATATTCTTGCTTGGGAATTTAGATCAGTATTGGGTTATAGACATCTCAAATCTTATATAATCTAATGTGGGATTTTTTTATTTTGTATAGAATGTATTTAAATGTAGAACTGCCTTCCTAAATTAGGTTAAATGTGACTAAATATAACCTCAAGCATGCCTAAGAAATTCTAATCTTAACTACTGTAATAATTTTTGTAAAAGATATGGAACAATTATTTGATAAAATTTTTTATGCCAGAAAAATCCAGCCTTGCTACTGCAGCAACTATAAATCTGGCCTGATTTTAAAATTGGACAGGTAATATTTTTACAACTGCAATATTTGAGATACTAGTTATAAATGAAGATTCTCTATGGTACCACTATTCCTGCTGAAGAAAAAGAGTTCTTTAAAGTCCTCTATATATTATGTGACTTTAATATCTGAATAGTCACTGACATAAAGGGTTGACTGACTTTTAAGTTATTAGTGCCAGCTTTCTATTGGCTTTAAGCTCAGAAATGTAAAATATTCACCTTCTGAGAAATATGATATACTTTGATTAATGAATTTTTAACCAAAAAAAAAAAAAAAAAATCAGGGTGGGAAATTTGATTGGCAAGGTATAATGAAAAATGTACCCAATGTCTTTTGCATGTTAGTTTCATCAAGAGACATAGCTTCAGTCACATAAGGTCCTATCATATTTTGAAAAGTAAAATACAACAGAATATCATCACCATCTTAATATTGTGTTACTTTCTGGCCTTGTCTTCTTCAGCTATTCAGATTTTGAATGTCTGTAGGACATTCTGGCTTTTACCAGAAAGAAGGCTAAACTTTTTCTTCTTAGTATAAGGAGTGACCATAACCAATGGCTTGCCAAATCAAGGCATTCCTCTTGGTGCAATATTACAAAATAAAGCTTCACCCTCCTTGGATGTATAAACTGCATGCTAGGTGAGAGCACTTCGAACCACACCTTAGGCCTTTACCCTAAAATACATGGTCTGGATTCACCAAAGTGGCAAGAACCCTCAGTCATACTGAAGGAAAACTGACCTCACATCAACTATTCAGCCCAATGTTGATAGCAAGATTGTCCAGATCACATCCAAAGATTCTTCAGCTTACTGCCATCAGGCATATAAAGCTCATATAAAAACACCAAACCTTCTCAGTGAAGCAGAGCCCCATGGAAAGCAGATTTAGAGAATTGCTCCAGTTCTATGAGACCTCTCAAACTACAGAGCTAAGAACCAACACAAGATAAGACAGCAGCTGCTTAGATAGCATAAACATCAATGACATTCATAATTTATATCTCATTCACGTAGAACAAAGATAAAACCATCAGTTTTAACCACTCAATAATGCAGTGTTACAGTCTCAGGCACTCATAGAGTATTACCTAATATAGTGACCTCCTTATCCTATACAAATCCATCTTCTTCCAGTTTATGTTAAGATTTTATGTATTTTTATGTATTTTTTCTTGTATGCATTTATCTCAGCAGTGTATAGTGATGTTCTTGTATACAAACATTTTGAAAATATAACCATAAAAAATCAAAATGAGTTTGTGACTGCAAGTTTCTATTTGCCAATGTTTAATATATGTTAGGGCACATGTATGAAGATATGTTTGATGAAAGAAATAAAATGTCAGGGAGAATTTGAAGTAGATGCTTCCTTCATTTACTGACAGAAATAATTCAGATAAGATTTTAATATATTCTGTAACATTTGCAGAGTGCTTTAAACATGAGGTTGTTCTTATTTTTTTATGTAACATCAACTTGGTTCCCTTTCTCAAAAAATCTATTGTCACTAAATCTTTCTGAAACAGAAATATACACCTATACACATGTCTGAATAATAAAATGGAAGCATTTTTAAATTTTTGATAAATATGTCATGATCTGCTATGGACTTATTTTCCCACAAATTCAAATATTTAATATCTTCTACAATCTTAAGGAATACCTGTTTCCAAAAGACATATATTTTTGGTGTTAGTATAAATATTTTTACATTATCATCTTGCTTTGTTCTTCATTTTTTTGAAGGGTTTTTTCCTAGACATAACTGTAGCTCCCTAGCCATGACTTCAACCCCTTTTCTCAGAAAAAATGTCTTTTCCCCTACTATACATTTGTGTTTGCAATAGAAGATCCATTGATCCTTGTTTGGTGGCCCAGGAGTAAGCTCCTATTCCATGCTGAGTTACATCATTTTACCCATACCTAGGGTCAGATATAAGTGGTTTGGGAAAGTGTACCTGATTCAAGTTGAATCTGTATGGAAGCTTCCTTAGAATTTTTCTTTTTAATTTGAGAATAGTGACACTTCATCTTAATCTATCACTTTCTGGTGAAGAAGTTGAGAGCTATCAGCAGACTTTCTTCCATCCTCATAGAAGGAACTCATCTGAGATAAAGTAGTTGATATGAATAAAGAGTTTGACAAGCAAGATTGAAAGAGAGGCTTGCCAGAGTTGGAGTCGCTGGTATGGCTTTCCTGAGGCCCAGCTGCATCCCTGCCTCCTTCAAGTGTTAATTAGGTAAGTAAATAAATTAACTGTCTTCCCTAGACTGATCAAGCTGGATTTCCGTCATCTAAAAGCAACAAAAAGTCCTGACTAGTCTGCCCTGTCACACATATTTTACTGCCTCCATTTCTAATAATTTTCATATTGACACATTAGATGTCCCAGATCTTACCTTTGTTTCTTTTGATATTATCACAGATATACTTGTGTTTTGTTTTTAAAATGTGACAGTAAGTTTTCTATTCTACTAATTTTATCCTACCAATGACATAATGGTCAAGGATTTTAAAATTAATGAACCAACGAGATTTTTCCAAAGCAGAATGAACAG
>NW_012098555.1:329083-329388 GCF_000951045.1 Mandrillus leucophaeus | reverse complement strand
ATTGACACATTAGATGTCCCAGTCTTACCTTTGTTTCTTTTGATATTATCACAGATATACTTGTGTTTTGTTTTTAAAATGTGACAGTAAGTTTTTTATTCTACTAATTTTATCCTACTAATGACATAACGGTCAAGGATTTTAAAATTAATGAACCAACGAGATTTTTCCAAAGCAGAATGAACAGAAAAATCTAAGAAAATAATAAATATGTGTACCTGTACAATATGTGAAGATGTAGACTTAGTATTAAATTGCTTTTAGATTTAGAAAAAAATTATAAAATTTTGTAAGGTACATTCTTA
>NW_012098555.1:301695-328363 GCF_000951045.1 Mandrillus leucophaeus | reverse complement strand
TTCTAGAGAGCATGACATGAAAGATATTCAAGAATTAAAGCTTGAGAGGGGAAGATCTCAGAGATGGATTTATCGATCAATTTTTAAATATTTGCAATAATATATCCACATTTTAAAGTTTAAGAGACAGTCATCCACATTTAAATTAATATGGCTATTGCATCAGTAGTTGGGATTCCCAATTCCTTTCCACCTGCTCCTCTGGCTCCTGAGAATGCTCGGCTTTCATAAAAATTCTATCAAATCCCCAGTGAGACACCCCAAAGTAGAATTCAAGATGCTTCCAATCTTTTCATAATGTTTCGATCTAGGTTTATTATTTTTATCATCAAATACTTTAGAAATGTTTATCCAAATGTTTATTTTCACATGAAAATTGAGAGGCTTTCCTCTCTATATATTAAAGAGTAGTGAGGCGGAGTCTGCCCCCGTGATCCAATCACCTCCCACCAGGTCCCTCCCTTGACATGTGGGGATTACAATTCAAGATATTTGGGTGGGGATACGGAGCTAAGCCTTATCACAGACCAAACCCAATTTAACACAAAATCTCTAAACTGCATTTGGTATTAACTAAGATAGCTGCTGTAACAACAGAGCATAGTAATAGCTTATGACAACAGCAGTTCATTTTTCTTTTATTTAACAGTACAATGAAGAGGTTATTAGCTGGCAGATTGCTTTTCCACATATAATTTCTTCTATTTGATAACTTCATCATTCCCTTGGGTTTGTGACCTCTGAATTCAGACAGGAAGGGAAAAAAGAGAAGGTAGGAAAGGCATACCTGCCTTTTAATCATCTAGGCCCAAAAGTGACATATTTTTTTGATTCATATAGCCCAACCTAGAAGCAAAAGGATGTGGGATGGGGAGACTTGAAATTTTAGTCACCAGAAATACAATAGAGAATAATTACTTTATACATTAATTTAAAAATACCTAACTACATATTACAAAGACACTCTACCTGGCATAATATCTAGCAATTTTTTCCCACACACTCCATCCTATCAGTTACATATCTGTTAACATTTATATCCAAAATGATCACGTAACATTATGTAACATCAGCTCAACTTTTTCCCTGGAGCATTTCTTCCCGGGGCCCTCTGTCCTTCTTCTCTGATCTGGACTAGAAGCTCTTTGGCCTCTGATATGCTTTGGCTGTGTTCCCACCCAAATCTCATCTTGAATTGTAGTTCCCATAATCCCGTGGTGTGGTATGGACCAGGTAGAGATAATTGAATCATGGGGATGGTTTCCCCATCCTGTTCTCAAGAGAGTGAGTTCTCACGAGATCTGATGGTTTTATAAAGGGCTTTCCCCTTCGCTGGGCACACATTCTTCCCCTTCTTGCTGCCATGAGAAGAAAGACATATTTTCCTCCTCTTCCACCAGGATTGCAAGTTTCCTGGGTCCACCCCAGCCCTGTGGAAATGTGAGTCAATTAAATCTCTTTCCTTTATAAATTACCCAGTCTTGAGCATGTCCGTATAGCAGTGTGAGAATGGACTAATACAGTACATTGGTACCAGGAGTGCTGCTGTACTTTGCAAAATCACAGGGGCGGAGCTGCGCAAGGCCACGGGAGCCCACCTCTTGCATCAATGTGACCTGGATGTGAGTCATGGAGTCAAAAGGAGATCATTTTGGAGCTTTAAGATTTGACTGTCCTGCTGGATTTCAGACCTGTATGGGGCCTATAACTCCTTTATTTTGGCCAATTTCTCCCATTTGGAATGGGTGTATTTACCTAATGCCTGTACTCCCATTGTATCTAGGGAGTAACTAACTTGCTTTTGATTTTATAGGCTTTTAGGCAGAAGGAACTTGCCTTGTCTCAATGAGACTTTGGAATTGGACTTTTGAGTTAATGCTGGAATGAGTTAAGACTTTAGGGGACTGTTGGCAGAGTATGACTGTGTTTTGAATTGTGAGGACATGAGATTTGGGAGGGGCCAGGGTCAGAATGATATGGTTTGGCTGTGTCCCCACCCAAATCTCATCTTGAATTGTAGTTCCCATAATTTCTATATGTCGTGGGAGGGAACAGGTGGAGACAACTGAACCATGGGGGCAGTTTCCCCCATCCTATTCTTGTGATAGTGAGTTAGTTCTCATGAGATGTGATAATTTTATAAGAGGCTTCTCCCTTCGGGGGGCACTCATTCTTCCCCTTGCTGCCACCATGAGGAGAAGGATGTGTTTGCTTCCCTTCCACCATGAATGTAAGTTTTCTGAGGCCTACGCAGCACTGCAGAACTGTAAGTCAATTAAACCTCTTTCCTTTATAAATTACCTAGTTACAAGTGGTAATTTTATAAATTACCCAGACCTTATAGCAGCGTAAGAATGGACTAATACAGCCTGATAATAATGTTACCCTTCAACCTCTTTTTACTGCTTTCTTTAATTGGAATTTCTGTTTCCTAGTTCTATATCAGTCTCCTTCCTGCTTCATCTGCTTGTGTTGCTGAAGCATACTCTCTAAACCTTCATACGAAGGGGGAACAGGAAAAATTTTCTGTCTTGCACACTTTACATTTTTTATGCTACTTTTGCTGTGGTTTGAATGTGTCCTTCTCTGATAATGTAAAATATTTATTTGATCTTTATTTTATTTCTTGTCTTACACCTCCTAAAATCCCTGAAATCTCTAAAGTAATAAATATCTTTGTGTATGCTAATGAGTTGACTGATGCCTGGCATCCCCCAATAGCTTTAGGATGGGACCTGGTCTCTAAAAAGACCAGGCATGATCAAAGAGTTGTTATTTTCAGCTCCACCACAAACTCTAAGGAAGAGACAGGTACTGAAGGTTGAGTTGATCACCAATAACTAATGGCCAATGATTTCATTAGTCATGCCTATGTAATGAAGCCTCCATAAAAAAATCAAAAGGACTGGGTTCAGAGAGCTTCCAGATAGCTGAACATGTAGAGATTTAGGAAGGGTGGCTCCACGTCATTTCTCACATCTCTTGCCCTATGCATCCCTTCATCTGCATCATTTGTAACATCATTTATAATAAGCCAGTAAATGTAAGTAAAGTGTTTCCCTGACTTCCGTGAGTTGCTCCAGCAAATTAATCAAACCCATAAAGGGGGTTGTTGGAACCCCAATTTATAGCCAGTGGATCAGCACATAGAACCTGAGCTGTGCAATCAGCATTGGAAGCCGGGTTCTGTGAAACTGAACTTTCAACCAGGGGGATATAATGCTGTCTTCAGGCATAAAGCATCAGAATTGAATTGAATTAGAGGACACCCAACTGGTGCCCACTGCAGAACTAACTGCTTGCTTGCCAGTAGGGAGAAAACCCCAGACATCTGGTGTCAGACATGTGTTTTGAGTGTATAGCAGGAAAAACTGATTTTTTTAAAACTCACCTCTGAAGTTCATGTGTTGGAAACTTAATCCCCAGTGCAACAGTGTTAGGAAGTGGAGCCTAATACAAGGTAAGGGTCATGAGGGCCCTGCTTTCAAGAATAGATGAATGTCATTATCATGGGAGAGGGTTAGTTACCTAGAAAGTGGACTTGTAACAAAAAAAAAAAAGTGAGTTCTGCCCCCTCTTGCTTTCTTGCCCTTCAACCTTCTGCCATGAGATAAGGCAGCATGAAGGCCCTCACAAGATTACAGCACCATGCTCTTGGGCCTCCAGAATCATGAGTCAAATAAACTTCTATTGTCTATAAATTATTCAGTCTGTGGCAGTCTGTTATAGCAGCAGAAAAATAACTAAGACAATCTTCACACTTGATTGATAATTTGTCTTATCATTAAATTCTAAATTAAAATTATTTTCACTGAAAAGTTTGAAAAAAATGCTTTATTTCCTTGTAGCATCTATTATTATTATTGAAGTTAAATATTAATTATATTCTTAGTCATTTTTATGTGAACCATGGAAGATTTTAAAATCTTTACACACAGGCAGGGCCAACTGCATGTGCATGTAAACAGTGCAGTTACACAGGGTCCTATGTTCTGAAGGGTGCCAAGCTTGGTTTAATGTTACAAGATTGTTAATAATTGTTTCTGAATGCGTGTGTTACAACTAAAGACTGATGGAAAAAGGGAACATGTGTTAAGTGCTCACACATGGTAGCACCTCCTGCCATCTCACTGCATTCCGGCACAACAAGCCCTACCCAGCTTTCTCCTCTCCCTGGACTCTGTCCAGTGATCCTTGCAGCCCCCCACCCACAGTGGGGCCTGGGTACGGGCTAAGGAACACAGACATTAGGTATCTGGGTAGCAAGCACTTTGCACTGCAGAGTTGCAATACTTTGGGTTTGCCCATCTGCAGTGGGTTGGGGTAAAAGTTTGTTAGACAGGGAATTGCCTGGCTTGACATATCCATCCCTGGCTGGAGCACAGAACCTGAATTTGGTAGCTGGGATGACAGGGAGCTCACTCAATCAAGCGAGGGAGTCCCCAACCCTCTATGAGGGCCTACAATCATGCTGTCAGTATCATCATGCTCAAGGGAGTGCACCATTAATAGCAAATAAAATGTATCACAATAGGTTGAGAGACACTGCAGAATAAAGAATACTGTTTGCTATTTTAGTTACTTTAATGACACTTTTTGCCTGGTTTTTGAATAAGGGACCTTTATTTTCAGTTTGCACTAAGCCTCACAATTATGTAGCCAGTGCTGCACTCAGGATTCTGACTTTTTTTTTTGCTGACATGCCTCAGGGAGTATCTTTCTTCTTTCACCAAGCTGGACATACATTGGGCTCTGTAAATTAAGAGGCATGCGTGCCTTAGCTTTGGACATTTTTATTATATTATGTTGCTGATAATTACCTACTCTTTGTTTTCTGTTAACTACTTTTTTGTAATTTCTGTTAGTTGTTGCTCATCAAATTTTATACTTTAAGTTAATATTTTCTTGCCTTTTCTATCTTTTCTTTTCTTACCTCTTCTTGAAAGATTCCCGAGGCTATATATTTCAACTCTTGTTTATAATATTTTATTTTGGCTATTACATTCTTGATTTCTAAATCTTATTCTTTGATCCTTCGTAAGTATCCTACAAGTATGCCCATTCTGGTTTTTTTTTAATCATTTTTTATTTTTAACTTTTATGGGTACATAGTGGGTATATGAATAGGGTATATGAGATATTTTGATACAGGTGTGCAATATGTAAATGAAATATTCATCACCTCAAGCATTTATTATTTGTGATACAAACTTTCCAATTATACTTTTAGTTATTTTTAAATGTGAAATGAATTACTGTTGTGCTATCATATACTGTACTGTAGTCACCCTGTTGTGCTATCAAATACTAGATTTTATTCATTCAGTCTAACTATATTTTTGTACCCTTTAACCATCACCACTTCCTCTACTCTTCACTACCCTTACCAACCTCTGGTAGCCATTATTCTACTCTCTGATTCCTTAAGTTCAATTGTTTTAATTTTAAGTTTCCACAAATGTGTGAAAACATGTGAAGCTTGTCTTTCTGTGCCTAGCTTATTTCACTTAATGTTATATACTCCAGTTCCATACATGTTGTTGCAAAGGACAGGTTGTTGCAAATGTCAGGATCTTTTTTTTTTTTATGACTGAATTGTACTCCATTAAGTAATGTATCACATTTTCTTTATCCATTCATCTGTTGATGGATACTTACGTTGCTTCAAAATCTTGCCATTGTGAATAGTGCTGTGATAAAAATAAGAGTACAGATATCTCTTCAAATTACAGATTGCCTTTTGTTTAGCTATATACCCTGCAGTGGGCTTGCTGGATCATGTAGTAACTTTATTTTCAGTTTTCTGAGGAACCACCATACCATTTTTCACAGTGTCTGTACTAATTTAAATTCCCACCAACAGTGTACAAGGTTGTCCTTTTCTCCACATCCCTGAGATTAATCCCTCTTGGCCAGGATGAATTATCTTTTTAATGTGTTGTTGAATTTGGTTTTCTAGTATTTTCCTGAGAATTTTCAAAAATATTTATCAGGGATATTGGTCTTAGTTTTCTTTTTTATATATGTCTTTGGTTTTGGTATGAGGGCAATAGTGACCTCATAGAATAAGTTTGTATTCTCTCCTCCTCTATTTTTCAGAATAGTTTGAGTAGGATTGGTATTAGTCTGTAATTATTTGGTAAAATTTAGCAATGAAGCCATCGGGTCCTGGACTTTTCTTTGCCGTGAGTATTTTTTACAGCTTATTACTTGCTATTGGTCTATTCAGGTTTTGAATTTCTTCATGGCTCAATCTTCACAGATTGTATTTGTGTAGGAATTTATCCATTTCTTGTAGGTTTTCCAATTTATTGGCATAAAATTTCTTAGAGTAGTCTCTAATAATCCTTTGAATTTCAATGTTATAAGTTATAATGTCTCCTTTTTCAACTCTAATTTTATTTATTTGGGCCTTTTTTCTTGTTAGTCTGGCTAAAGGTTTGTCAATTTTGTTGATTTTTTGTGGGTTTTATTGTTGTTGTTGTTTATGTTTTATTTCTTTCTGCTCTGATTTTTATTATGTCCTTTATCAATTTGAGGTTTGGTTTCCTTTTGCTTTTCTAGTTCTTTAAGATGCATCATTTGGTTGTTTATCTGAAGTTTTTCAACTTTTTTTGTTGTAGGTGATAAACTTTTCTCTTAGTATTTCTTTTGCTGTATTCCGTAGGTTTTGGTATATTGTATCTCCATTTTCATTTGTTTCAATAATTTTTCCAATTTCCCTCTTAATTTCTTCATTGACTCCTGGTCATTTAGAAGTATATTGTTTAATTTCCATGTGTTTGTATAGTTATTAAAATTCCTCTTGTTGATTTCTACTGTGAAGTAACTCAGAAATGGAAAACCAAACGTTGTATGTTCTCACTCATAAGTGGGAGCTAAGCTATGAGGATGCAAAGTCGTAAAGCAGCATAATGGACTTTGGGGACTCAAGGGGAAAGTGTGGGAAGAGGATGAAGGATAAAAGACTACAAATTGGATTCAGGGTATGCTGCTCAGGTGACGGGTGCACCAAAATCTCACAAATCATCACTAAAGAAGTTACTTATGTAACTAAATACCACCTGTTCCCCAAAAAAACCTATGGAAATAAAAAATAAATAATAATAATAATTTCCTTTGGATATATACCCAGAAGTGGGATTGTTGGATCCATATGGTAGTATGGTATTTTTTACTTTTTTAGAAACTTTCATAGTGTTTTCCATGGCAACTTCACCAGTTTACAATCTCATCAACAGCTTACAAGGGTTCCCTTTCCTCTACAGCTTTACCAATACTTTATCTTTTTGATAGTGGCATTCTGACAGGTGTGAGGTGATATCTCCATGGTTTTGATTTGCATTTCCCTGATTATTAGTGATTTTGAACATCTTTTCTACATAACTGTTGACCATTTGCATGTCTTCTTACAGGAAATACTTGTTTAGGTTTTTGGCCCATTTTTGGATTTTTTTTTTTTTTTTTTTTTGCTATTGAGTTATTTGCAGTTTCTTATATATTTTAGATGTTAACCTCTTATCAGACGTATCATTTGGAAATATTTTCTCCCATTCCATAGGTTGCCTTTTCAATCTGTTGATTGTTTCTTTTGCGATTGTTAGGTTAATATTCGTTTTTATTAATGTTTTCTGAATACACACACAAGGTTTTAAGATCAGAGGCAGATTTCTTTTTACACTCACAAAAAGATCAACAAGTGAAGTCACACTGTGGCATTGGTCCACACACCCAGCATGCCTTCAGAGTGCCATGTGAGTGCCAGATGGAATAAATGTCCTAAACAAGTGGTGGGTCACTCTATAAGTGAGATACAATAAAATGGATTTCTTTTGTTTCTAAAAAGCGAAGACATCACTCTCCCTCCTCACCTTCTAAGTATCCTTGGAGATCAGATGGAAGGATCCTTACCCTAACCTTTGGTATGAAAGTAAACCTCTGAGGAAAAAGATGAGCCTAGTGTCTCCATTTTGACAACTCAGAGATGTCTACAAGGCCCTGAGCCTCTTACTGCCAGAGTTAGGTCAATCTCTTTGGAATGTTTTCATTATCTGATCAGTCATAAATTGCCTTCTAAGATTGCTCTCAGGCCAGGAAACACATTTTTGTAAAATTTATCCAGAAATCCCTAACTGTGGAAACATATTCTCCACCATCTTACAACTTTATAATAAATGAGTGAAGATAATATCACTTGAACTCACAGATCAATCTTACAACACACACAAAAAAACAGATAACCAGACAGTATATGCATTATGATATGATATATTAATAATAGGAAGCTCACAGTGCTGCCTTTGAAATAGTCTTGTCAAATAATGAACTTAATCTAATCGAGCCTCTAGACCCAACTATCAGTTTAAAAGAAGAATAGAAAAGAACATGTTAAATGATGCCACAGGAATGCAATCAGCCAAAGACAGAATCTGGGAAATTCTACAAAATAAAGGACTTATTTTCTATAATAATCAAGTTGCAAGAAGAATGGAGGGAGCAGAAATTTAGAAATTAAAAGAGACTTAAACTACCAACAAATTAAGGTATACAGATTTGGTTTTGATTCTGTTTCAAACATATCAACTGGAGAGAAAATGGCTATGTATAGACAATAGGGAAATTTGAACATTGGCTGGATATTAGATGACATTAATAAATTACTGTTAATTGTTAAAGATATGATAATGGTATTATGGTTGTGTTTTAAAAAATAGAGTTATTGTCTCTATTTGGAAATATTTACAGATGGAAATTATATGATAATTGGGATTTGCTTTAAAATAATAGGGGAGATCCAGAGGAAATGAGGGAGTACAGAAGAAATAAAATTGGCCATATTTTGATAATTGTTGAAGCTGGGTCTTGTGTAACTTAGGGTTCAATATTCTATTCTCTCTACTTTTATATATGTTTGCAAATATCCATAATAAAAGGTTTTTGTTTTAAAAAAAATAATAAAACAAAAATAATTTGATTCCTATTTGTTATCTTTAAATTTTGGAATTTTGAATATTTATTTGTAAAATGTGTTTAGTTTACAGTTATATTTTGTAAGCTCCCTTCTAAAGATTTAGTACAAGAAATGTATCTGCCTGAGAAATTGCCTTAAAAAGAATTGGGAAGTTTTTCCTCCTAGCCAAAGTTCTAGCTTTACTATCACAAAGCATAAAATTCTGGATCAGAACAATTATTTCAACCCTTTATTTACAAAATAGTCTTGAAACTTTAGGTTCAAAGTTTAAGATAAAAAATAAAGGTTGGTTTTGGATACTGGGAGGAGTGCCATAACTCGTTCTGTTTGGAAGTCAGCATGACGAAACGATGAAATCTCTCACCCTGGAATTAAAAAGCTCCATTTTTTGATTCTAAGTATACTATTTACTGATGATATAATTTCTTTGAGTCACATGTAAAATAAACTAATAATGATTAAATAAGATACTATGTGTAAAATAGTAGCAGAATAGCACAATAAATAGCAACTGTACTTCATTTGCAGTACAATTTTTGAAGTCTCTAAAATGATGCTATGCTATTTTAGCAAAAGCAAAAAAAGTAAAAATGTAGAAAAATATAACACAAAAATAAAATCTACCAATAATTAAATAAGGACTTTTTCTCAACTAAGTGCTAAAAACAGCTAGAAAATAACTCGAGCATCAAAAATGAAAATGTAGACTTCTTGGCAGGTGACAATGCCTCCATAGATACTTTTGAAGATGAAGACTCCTGTTGAAGATTTCAGGGTTGAGAATCATTAACAGAGCATCTTCTGAGCTCAGAGCAGAGACTAGTACATTTAGCAATCTATTAGAGCTGTGCTTCTCATACTTCATCTTGTATCAGAACCACCTGGAGGGCTCATTAAAGCCTGGTGGTTCTAATTCAGCAAGTCTTGGTTGAGGGAAGATAATTTGCATTTCTAACGAGGTTCTAGGACGTATGGACATTGCTGGTTCAATGATCACACTTAGAGAATTACTGCTATTGATAAATTAGAGCTTCCATCAGTCAAGCCATTCCCTGAGACAACTATTTGCAGTAGTCAAGGTTTATCACAAATCACATCTTTTTTCTCATCACACTTCCATGAAATTCTCAGACAGGTAGTAGTTACTATCTCTGTTTTTCACATGAGAAAGTCAGGTGATCCATCTCAAAATGCACACTTAATATCACTGTTAGAACCTTGACCTGGATCAAAAGAATCATCCTGGGCACCTGAGCCCTTTAAGACTAAAAATTCCATAGTGTACCCAGCCACCATTTTAATAGTGAAAATTTATTAACACAAATCTCTGAGTTTTATATATAAGTCAAGGAGATGGAAAAAATGGAGATTTTGAAAAATTGTAAGCACACTGAAAGCAGGGACAAAATTTATTTCTAGGAAGCACTTAGTTGCATGCCTGGCTTAAATTAGAAATTTAATATTTTTAAAAATAAATAGGATAAGCACTTACTTGCTCTAGATTATTGAAATCCCCTTTATTTTTGTGCTACCTCCAGTTCTATAATGTGATATTTCAATGTGAGACACATTTGGAATGCCAGAGAAACAAATTTAATTCTAGTATGTCCCTTAAGGGAAGCCAACAACAAATTAGGAAAAATTAATTTTAATAACTCAAAATATATTGTACTATACAAGTCATTTTGCTATATATTTTAGGGATAGTACAGTATACTATACTGTCCTTATTTAATTATTGGTAGATTTTACTTTTGTGTTATATTTTTCTATATTTTTACTTTTTTTGCTTTTGCTAAAATAGCATAGCATGATTTCAGATATTTCAAAAATTTTACTGTAAATGTAAGTAAAGATGCTATTTATTGTACTATTCTGCTATATAGCACAGTATACTATAATGTCCCTATAATGACTATAGAAAAGTCATTTTACTATACTTGTAATTTTACAAATAATTAAGTTCATTCAAACCAAAGCTCTTTGTCCTCGAAAACAGCTTTCCTGGGGGAAAATTATTGCAATTCTATTAGATGTTTTGGTATTAATTATTGACATTATTATGCTAATATACACTTAAATTTCTGGTATGTATACTTATCTACCCGGAAATTTATTCCAAAAAAATTTTAAAAGCCACCTGACAGGTTTGTGTCACTGAATTTGGGTAGAAACAGACACTCAAGAGGCTGAGGTGCGAAGACCACTTGAGCGGATCCCCATCACTTAAAAAATAATCAATTAATTAATTTAATTAAAAGTCACTTGACCTTTATGTTGGTTTTCTCTCTAATCAACGTGCGCCAAACCCATGCAAAAAGAAAAAAAGCCAGTTATTCTAAACTATATTGATAATGCACTGAAAAAAATATCTCAATGTTTCTAATAATTGATGAATCCAAACATGTTTTATCCTAAAATATACAGTTCATTATA
Organism: Mandrillus leucophaeus; assembly: GCF_000951045.1. Classification (NCBI taxonomy): domain Eukaryota; kingdom Metazoa; phylum Chordata; class Mammalia; order Primates; family Cercopithecidae; genus Mandrillus; species Mandrillus leucophaeus. The sequence goes on along the minus strand of NW_012098555.1, from coordinate 316,956 downwards.
AAATATTTCTAAGAACATAGTGATTTTTTAAAAGATGCATTATTATTTTAAACTGCTGTCATAAAATGAAATATTACTCAAGCTTGTTAGCAAAAAACATTAATCTGTAAACCAGCAGCCATTCCAAACAATTATTGATACAAGCATAAACCTATTATCTACAGGGCTACCATATTGTATGAGCAGAAAACACAGAGAAGATACAGTAACTAAAATGCATCAACTGAATAAAGGAGTTATGAAGTAAGTCTGTATCCTTCCAGAACAATGGTCAAGATATTGTTGATAACCCAGTCTAGTTTACAACACCTTGGATTTATTGAGTGTGAAGTAGGTTACAAACAAAAATACAGCCAAGTAATTAAGGTCATTCACAACCAAAGCTCTCTGACCATGAAAGCTCCCTTCCTAGGGGAAAATTATTGCAAGTCTATTAAATATTTCAGTATTAAGCATTATTTTTATGCTAATATACACTGTACATTTTCTAAAAGAGAAGAAAGCATGTAGCATTTCTGAAATTTCTTTGGCCAGTGCATTAGTTCCCTATGGCTGCTATAACAAATTACTGCAGACTTAGTGGCTTGAAGCAATACAGATTTGTTCTTTTACAGTTCCAAAGTCTGAAAAGGGTTGTCTCATGTACAAAACACTATTTGGCAAGATTGTAAAGAAGGTTCCATGAAAAAGAGGACTCTTTTCATGTCAAGGCCACATTCCCTCTGGAGGTTCTAGGGAAAAATCTAGAAGGTTTTCTATCTTCCACAGGCTTTCTGCATTGCTCGAAGCATGACTTCATCCTCCATCTTCAAGCCAGCAGGATCTTCCAATCTCTTTCCTGTCCCTCTGCTTCCATTGTCATACCTGTTACCCAGATCCTTTTGTTTCTCTCTTATAAGGACCCTAGTAAATTGCACTGGGCCCACACAAATAATCTGCAGTAATCTCACCCATCTTTTAATCACATATGCAAAGTCCCTATAGTCATGTAAGAACATATTCACAGATTCTGGGAGGTAAAGATGTGGCCGTTTTAGGGAGGCCAACCACAGCCATGGAGTTCTCTTTTTCATGGAACCTTCTTTACAATCTTGCCAAACAGTGTTTTGTACATGGTATGTGACATACAAAATGACATCACTTTGGTCCAGAACTCTAAAATGGACTCAGGAAGCCATGTGAAAAAGAACTACCTGCATGACCTGTGTATTAGTCCATTTTCATGCTACTGGTAAAGACATACCCAAAACAGGGCAATTTATGAAAGAAAGAGGTTTAATTGGACTCACAGTGCCATGTGGCTGGGGAAGCCTCACAATCATGGCAGAAGGCGGGAGGAGCAAATAACACCTTATGTGGATGGTGGCAGGCAATAAACAAAAGAGCTTGTGCAGAGAAACTCCCATTTTTAAACCATCACATCTTGTGAAACCCATTCACTATCATGAGAACAGCATGGAAAAGACAGATCTTCATGATACAATCATCTCCCACCGGGTCCCTCCCACAACACATGGGAATTATGAGAGCTACAAGATGAGATTTTGGTGGGACACAGAGCCAAATCATATCAACAACAACAACAACAACAAAAAGCCTGAGAAAAATAGGAACTTGCCTTGAACCTTTCAAACTTAGCCAAACTGCAGTGATGACAATATCCTAGAAAACAGCTAAATTCCACCAGTGCTACAACTTCTGAACAGTGACAACCAGTGAACTGTGGACTCATGTACTAAGATGGTCACCTCCATTAATAATAATTATTTCAAAACAACTTATGTAATCACCCTCAACATTCTTTTATAAATCCTTACACCCTTCCCTCTATTTGGAACTCTATTTGACCTTTGGCCAAATCTGTGTCTCCCAAATTGCAATTCCTAAAATCCCAATAAATGCCTTGTCTTATTGCTTTGCAGTCTGGTCTTTCACCTCTTCTGTGCTGACATGTAGAACAAAGTTTGGAAAACGTGTGTTTTTGTAAGAACATGAAAAAGATTCCAGACTGTGGAAACATAAATGAGAAGATGAAGAATGAACTGTACTGTAAAAAACAATTTACTGTGGAGAAGTCATAATTGTAGGAGCCCTGTGACTTGTGATTTGAAGTCATTGTGTCAACACAAATGGTCAAATGAAGTAAAGAAAAGTACTAGGACCTTGTTCTAACATGCTATATTGAATGCTTCTTAAAATGATTGTATAATAATGCAAAAGTGTAATTAATTTATAAAAGACGAATATGAATATTATGATCTGTTGGGTTAGGGGAATTCATGCCATGATGTACGCCAATGAGTGGTAATTAGAAGGTTGGATTTGGAAACTTTCTAAGGTTATATGATGTTGACATCAGTTGCAGATCTTATGTTGTGCTAGGTAGGGGCCAGAAAGTAGGAGGAGGAGAAAGTGGAGGAAGAAAAGGAGAAGGAGGAAGAGGGAAAAAGAAAGAGAAGGAGGAGAAATCTTCATTCAATGGAAAGACAGGAAAGTATAGTGGTTACCAGTTCATGCTCTAAGGCCATATTGCCATGTCATAATCATTGCTTTGCCACCTTAATTGCCCCTTGACTCTTTGACCAGTCTTATCTGTAAAATGAGTACAATAATCATATCTATGTCATAGTATTTGTGAATATAAAGTGGTTAATTTGGGTGCATTATATAGCATGGACTCAAAACATATTATCTACTATTATTACAGGTGTTCTTGTTTCCCAGGACGAAAGTGAGGGGCTACACAGGCAGGAAAAGATGACCCAGAGCCAAATTGTGAATATGTCTTCTGAATACATCCTCTCTGACAATAAGTGTATAAATGTCTAGCTATTCACCTTCTAGAACAGTGAAATCAAAGAATAATGTAATTTATGATAAGATAATCCTATTTGATGACATGACTATTCATCCTACATTCATCAATAGAATATAAAGAATGCCTTAAAGAAAGAAACTCCCTTGCCACATGGTTTGCAAACACTAATGCATTTTGGGATTAGCCCAGAATACTAAAAAATACCCATTTCCAAGCATTCTGATTTACTTTTTCTGGGGTGCAAACCTTGGCACTGGTTTTATAAAACCCCTTTGATAAATCTAATATGTAGTAAAGTTTGGGAACTACTGCCTTTGCTTGCTAAAAGATTGTTGACTAATGAGGAAGCAATATCAACTTTGCCAGAGAACAATGTGCTTTAGGTTTGCACTTTACTTTTAAGTTCATACTAATTTTTCGTCATTTGAGTTGCTGTAAATATAATATATTGAGTCATATTAAATTACTGGATATTTGAATGCTTTGACCTATAAAAATGACAATTTAGTATGCAATAATTTTGAGTAGGATTTAGGCAGAGCAGCTCTTATCCAGAGTAACCTAAATGTCCATTGATGAATAAAGAAAATGTTATGTATACATAAAAGGGAATATTATTCAGCTATACAAAGTTAATCCTATCATATGCTACATTTGTGAACCTTAAGGACATTATGTTAAGTCAAATAAGCCAGTTACAGAAAGACAAATACTGCATGATTCCATTTATATGAGGTATCTAAAGTAGTCAAACTCATAGAAACAGAAAGTAAAATGGTGGTTGCCAGGGGCTGGGGAGAAGCAGAAATTGGGTACTGTTCAATGGATATAGATATAGAGATCCAGTCATACAAGATGAAAAGTTCTAGATATCTAGTGTATGACATTGTGGCTTATACTTAACAACACTGCACTGTACTGTACACTTAAAACTTTTTCAATAAGGTGTCTTAGGTTTATGTGGTTTTTACCACAATAAAAAATGTGCCTCTTAGTAAGAGACTGTTTTGCTAGTAAACACAGTACTTCTGCCACTTCTTTCATCCAGAATGTCTTCATTTTAAACTTCATTTGCAGAAATCTTATCTAACTTTGGAGTCCAAGTTCCAGTGCTACATTCTCCATCAGTGCATTATGTTAGAGAATGTGATGAGTTGCCTGTGGAGACAGGATCCCAGGGAAATGACAATAACAAAAGAAAAAAGAAAGAACATGAGCTTCCTCCAGAAATCATCAAAGAGTTAATAAAAAAATCTATTTGGAAAACCAATAAGTAAGGAAGAGTGGAGAGAAGAACTCTTGGAGAATGGGGGAAGTGAGTGGGAATAATGACGTCGCATTCCACAAATTTTATGATAACAGTGAAATGCAAGACCAGGTACAGCAGGAGTAAGAAGTGGGAAGCAGAGTCTCAGGCAACACTGAAAAGCTTGAGCATCCAGTTGATGGCGTTGAGATCAGCTGAAAATAGAGTGTTACATGTACATGTTGGGATAGTGTGTTAAAAGCACAATATTGCTGCAAGCAATTAGATGTTGAAATTAGATTACGCTTACTGCTATTATATTTATATCCAATTCAAATTGTGTATAATCAAGTGAACTAGCATGAGCGATTGACATAAGCTATTTTCATGGCTTCTTTCTTGGCATGAAAGAAGGAAGGAAACAAGCAGATGGTGAACTAACATCATGTGGCACCACTCTCTATTTATGGCTGATCCCTGGTGGCCCCTGTATAACAAAGAACAGTGTGAGGTTTCACAGCACACTCAGAAGAGGAATATCTCACTTGAGAACAAAAGGAGAATCTAAAGTAGTACTCCCATCACCACCAGACTTTAGCCCTCTTCCCCATAACCCAAAGCTTCCCTTTTCCTGAGTCAGGGAAGAGTAGGCATGACTCCACTCCTCATGGCCTCCATGTTCTGGGACTCAGAGAGACAACACACCAAATTTTCATTAACAACTTCAGCACAGGTAGTCCCCACTTACTTAAGCACTTTTGTACTTCTCTTTTGATAGTCATTGCCAAAGTTTTGATGGGCTTTGATTAAGGTATCTTGGGGCCTCAGCACAACCAACAATAAAGAGAGAAGGAAGAAGACCTAGGACCAGGACAGGTAAAGGAAAACCAACCCAGCAGCAGGACTGTTCCTGAGGGACAATAGCTACATTAACACATGGTAATAAAGTAGGTGACATCAGTGTGGACTTAGACCCGTTGACAACAGCTGATTAGGGAAATTCCAAGTGTGATTAAAACAAGACAGAATGAGGGGATATACTTGAAGTTACAATGGTAGTTTAATATTTTCAGGCCATTAGTATATGAAGAGCAGATATCTGGCCAGCAATTTGCAGTGTGTAAAGAGCCATACTCACTGGGGAAAAAAGGGGTTCTAGAGATAGAATTAACATTAAAATGGTGTAGGTGGGCCAGGCACGCTGGATCATGCCTGTAATTCCAGCACTTTGGGAGGCCAAGACTGGAAGATCACCTGAATTCAGGAGTTTGAGACCAGTCTGGGCAACATGGCAAAACCCTACCTCTACAAAAAATACAAAAGTTAGCCAGGTGTCATGGTGTGCTCCTGTAGTCCCAGCTATTCCAGAGGCTGAAGCAGGAGAGTCCCTTGAGCCCAGGAGGTGGAGATTGAAGTGAGCTGAGATGGTGCCATTGCATTCCAGCCTGAGTGACAGGGCGAGACCCTGTCTCAAAAAATGAAGTAAATGAGAAAACAAACATAAATAAACAAGACAAGAAGGTGTAGGTGTTCACCAACACTCAGTGGGAAACAGCAGTACTAGACAGAGAAATGAAAACAGAATCTAGCTGAGGAGACTGACACTTTGAGTACTTTTGTGCCCAGAGTCATCAAAAGTACACTGGATTTGGGATCTGAGCCTGTGTTTGCCTGTGGAAGGCCTGTTTAAAGCAAGAGGATGTCAGTAACTAAAAACTTTTAGACTACTAGAACATTAAATCAGTAGCTAGAGGTAAAAATACTGAAAGCATAGTCAGCTTTGTGTAACAATTAACATATGTGCTTAACATATTCCTTGTACCAGAGGGTAAACACTTTGTGGGCATGAATAATGCTTAATTTATACAGAATTGCAAGAGAAATATGTGTTTATTATAAATTTGGAAGATAAAAAGCACAGAAAATTGTGGAAGTTCCTCTATGATAATATCCAGGACTTCTTAATGAATTTATATTGAGTTCCATTCTATAGATACACTTGTTATTTAATTATAATTGGTACACCATTGCCATCTGGCACTTCATGGCTATGCAAAGAACCCTCTCCGGAAAGTGAAAAGTCAGTGGTAATAAATAGCAGCTTGCGTCCACTGTGATGAAATAACATAGTTTTTAGACTTTAATCTACTTCTACCATAACACCTTGAATAGAAAAGGAGTAAGACATTAGAATAAAAAAAAAAACCTATCATGATGCATAATGCCAAAGAAAGGAATGATAATAAGAAATGTATTGAGGTTTTTAAAGAATTGTTACTCCAATTTGGCTGATGGTTAAATGATTTGCCAAATGCATTCCATTTTTTTGCCCGTGTGGTTTTGCTGATGCAGCTCCTTACTGTCTCAACTTCTTCCTGCCAGCATTACCGTGAAAATTCTGCCCATACTTTAGTCCTGATTCAAATGACATTCCTTACATAAAGCTTTCTCTGATCCCAGATCTATGAGTGCCATCTCAGTACTTTTTTTGATGTTCCTTATCCATATTGTCAGTGTCCCCTGGTCTTGATGTTTGAGCCTCTTCTCTTCCACTTCTTACTTTCATTTCTAAGTGATCTCATCTAGTCTTAAAAGTTTCCATGTCATCTATAATTGGTTAGCTCCATTTTGTCCAACACTGATCTCTCCTCTGATGTAGTCAACTCTCTATATTATATCTACACTTGGATATTAGCAGAAATATCAAATTTAACATGAGCAAAACAGAACTTTCACTGTTACTCTCCCAAGTGACGTTCTCTCATTTTTCTTTAAAAAAAGACAGGAAAATGAGGCATTATTTTTGATTCTTCTATTTCCATCACACAACATTTCCAATATACTCTGAGCAAGTGTCATCAGCTCTGTCTTACAAATGCAATTGTGAATTGGATGGAACATTTCTCATCTTTCAACCATCACCTGAGCCTAAGCAACTATTTTCTCTAGGCTAGATCTCAGCAAGAGCCTTCTCACAGATAATCTGGATTCCACTTCTTTTTGAGACTTTCCCACAGAGCACCTGGAATAATTCTTTCAAAATTAAACTATGTGAGTTTATGGATACATTCACTTCCTTTATTGTAGTAAACATTCACTCTCTACATGTATCTAAATATCATGTTGTATACATTAAATATATACAATATTTTAAAAAGTCATCCAACCCCAAGTCCCTTATAGCAGCCTATAAAGTCACATACTCTTTATTTTTGGGCCTGCCTTCAAACTTTGACTTCTAACACCCACCCCCTAATCCATTTATCTCCCTGTGGATGTGCCTTCTTCATGTCCTTTGAGTATCCAGGCTTATTACCCCTTTGGCCCTTTCAACTGTTGCTCTTTTTCCTGGAATGCTCTTCCTTAATATCCTCCTGTGGCTGGCGATCTCATTTCATTAGGTCTCTGTCACACAGTGCTATCTTCTGAGAGCACTTTCTTTACCACACTTCCCAAAAGACCTTCCTGACTATATTGTTATTTTTTGTTCCTTTGTCCTAGTTCACTTGCCTCCATATGATTTATAGCCATCTTCCAAAATACTATATATGAATTTATTAATTAATCTGTGTATTATTTTAACCCTTTTTAAATATTAGCTCCATTGGGGTAAGATCTTTGCCTTGCTTGCTGTTACATCCTCAACATCCAGCGTAATGATAGGCACCCTAATCCTAACCCTGTGATAGGCACAGGGTAGGCATTCAATAAATATTTGTTAAATACATAAATTGAATGTAATAAAATTTTCTTTGAAATCTATTCATGGTATTTTTATTTTTTAGAGGTACTTAAGTATACATTTAACCTTCCCTGGAATGCTATAAGCTTCTTGGGGGAAAAAACAGTATCCAACTATATATTCTGTTAATCAAGACTATATCTTTTTATCTAGTAATACAAAAAAAAAACATTTTTACTAAATTAATTAAAGATGAATGAAAGTTGTGCTTGGAAGTTTCACATTTTAGGCTAAGAAGATTAAGAGCTGAGAAGAAATCAGTGTTGAGAAATTTTTATAGGTTCTAGGAGAAATACATAGCTACCTGATACCTCAATTAATAAATGCCATCTTCTTAAAAATACAGAGAATAACTGAAATACTTAAGCAATTACTGCTATCGTAAGCCTGTGATATAGAAAGAATTGCAGATGAGGAAAAAGTAAATACAAGAGATCAATTTAGAAACTATTACAATAGGCTTCATGAAAAATCATGGAACTCAAATTAGGGGCAAAGCCAATGAGATTAGAGACAGACAGAGTTGTAACAGGACCTTTAGAGGTTTAGTTAATAATACTTAATCAACTTGGTCACAAATTAGAGAGGAAGGTCATGGAAACAACAGGAATCAAAGCATCCTTACAGTTTTGTACCTAAATAACAGAGAGGACAGTAAGGCAAATAAACATTTAAAAGTAAAGAGGAAGCAACAATTCGAAAAGAAATATTAATTCAGTTCAGGCATTTTGGATCAGAAAAAAAAAAGAGATAAATGCATAAATACAAGTATGGGAAGAAAAGGAGAGATGACTATTGTGCCAAGGACTAAAATTCCATTTCTAAAATGATTATCCAGGTTTAAAAATTGAGAGACATGATGGGTAGATGTTGACCCCTGAGTTCTAAGAGGTAGAAGTGAAAAACAGAGTGTTCTGAAATAAAAGAAACACCAAAGCTAAGTGGTTTAGAAACTGAAGAATCTATCACAATGCAGTTTTCTTGTGTTGGACTTCAGTTTAATTGAATATTGTGCTGATTTTTTGCTATTATAAAGAAATTATGACCTAGGTAATATTAAATTCTGAAAATCTTGTCTTTAAAAAGGAAAGAAAAAAACACCGATCCATGTTATAAAGTATAAAGAAAATCAAATTAATTTTAGAGTCATTAAAATGAAATTCAGAATACTTGAGTTGCCAAGTTTATGTTATAAAGTAAAAGTATGTCTAAAATCAAACAATGTTGACATTCCCTAAAAATGTATATTTATATAAATAATTTGAAGATTCACCCCAAAAACATGTTTTTTTCTTTCTGAGGATAATAAATCATTTAAATCTATGTTATCATAGAGAATTCATTTGGAATAAAGTGCATCAAGCTCCCTCTGTCTCTTTAGAGCTTTAATAAGAACCTTGCGATGCAGAGCTATAAATTTTTTGCTTTACGTAGCCTCCATCTTATGGCTGACTCCTCTATAATATGATTCTGCAACTGAAGTTAATGTAACAATAAGCATGCATCTTTAATTTTATTTTTGCTAAATCTCATGTGTTTTAATTTGGCAGATAATGAATCAATTTAGTGCATGTTGTTTTATTATGCATATAAAAAGTCTTGGATAATTGTTGATGTATCTTTAAGTATTCTATTCTCATCTCATCGATTGCTTCCACTTCAGTTTAGAAAATTTGCTCAATACTTGTCATTTTCAAATACATTCTGGACAAAACTGCAGAATAGACAAAATTTTCTTTTCTAACTTTTTGCACATTTTAGTGTTCATCTCACTCCAGGAACATTACGTCCTTCAGTTGCATATTACATGACTGTGTCTTCACTGTCTGAAGAACTTTAAATGTGCTTGCTGCACCCACAAACTGTGGACAGATTTACATTATATGCTCTCAAGTGCCTATACTTTCACCAGAAATTTCTCTAGTCTACACTCTCTTTTGCCTCTGCCAATAGTCTCTTTCCACTGCCTGAGACTTGCCTTCAAATGTGAAGAGTAATGGCCCCTATTAGTACATTTTTATTTTGGCAGACTCCCTTGTCTGACATCAAGTTTTTAAAATGTACTCCTTTTGTGAGCAAAAGTCATTCTGACAATTTGCAATTGCACAAAGCTATGTATACCTTCATAGCTAATACACCTTACCTACTGTGAGGTTCCAATAATCCCCAAATAATGCCTTATTATAATTTACAAATACCGAGCACTGTGGAATTATATTTTAAATTGCTATGATTTTCATGGTAACCTTCTCAATCAGCCTATGCTAGGTCACTCTGTCATTGCACCTGAAAGATATCTCTGGACATCAAGAAGATAGCATGCATTAAAAGAATCAATAAAAATAGATAATTCAGAAGAGGCTAGCAAAATGTTACTTTCATAACTCTGCTCTCTCACTTCATAAAGCTAAAACTGGAACCTAGGCAGGTCATTAATTTTTGTACAGATTATAGTACATGTAAAAATGTGCTACATAGCAACATAGTGTCAGCTCCTCCTTTTTTCCCCTTAGTAGATAAATTGGGGAAATTTACAAGTCTTTACACATTTGTTTGTGTGTGATTTGTGAACAAAAAGTACTCACAAAAATTACCAAATCTATTGTTTTTCAGATTCATCATTCAGAAACTGTTTATAGACTTAAAATATATATTAAAAGTTTCTTAAGAAACTTACGGTTTCTTGATATGTTTTGAGCAACTGGAACAGGACTTATAATGAAAGACATCTTTCAACCTTGCCACCTCTTACTCCCATGAACACAATAATAAGTGGCATAAGTTTACACAGTCAGGTAAAAATGTCTCCATGAAACCATCCTTATGACCTAAATACAGCCTCACTGCATTAACTAATCAGGGAACATGCTGATAACAGCAACAACAAAACAGTTTTCCTTACACCTGGCAAACCAACATTGACCAACTTGTTCCTAGGTATACCTACTGCCCCCAGAAGCCAAATTATAACTAGATTGTCTATGTCTGAATCATAAAAACCCTTAATATACAGTAGTAGGAACTTCTAGTCACTTTTGTGAGCTTGATGGAAATACCATCTCAAAAATATCTTTAATTAGTTCCCACATTGATGGGAATTCCCACATTGATGGGAATTTCTCAGAAACAGAATCCCCAGAGTATGACTTGATGAAAATATTTTAGAATTTTCTTCACACACATACACAAAATAAATAAATAAATATGTTACAATATGATCTCCAGATAAAAGAATAAACACTTTTTAAAATTTAATAATAGCTCTGGGTCCTGAAATTAAGCACAGCAGGAAATGAGGGTTACGGATTTCAAAAGACATTGCACACTCTTTTTAAAGTTCAGTTCGCGTATTTCTGTCTAAACTCTAACACTTTTGTGTAACTGCAAACACAGCATGAAGGTAACATGGAGTCTCTATGAAATTACAGCAGGCAGACAATGCTAAGAAAAAAAAAAACCTGTGCGTTCTTGGAATTTAATCTTATTTCATTTGATTAAGAATTATAATATAAAAATCAGTGTAAGGTCTCTGATTAATTAAGTAATAAAAATTTCTGTGTGATGGATCTAGTGATCCAGTGATGGTGCTACATAAACGATGTACTCCATCAGCAAATATTTTATTAATCATTCCATAAGCGGCAGGCAATATCCCAAGTGGAAAGGATATAGCATGAATAAAATGATTAAGATGCATGTCTTTATGGAGCTTAACATTCTAATTTAGGAGAATAGAAAATAAGTTACATAAGATGTGTGTATTCCAGAAATGGAGATTACTGTGGAGAGAAATAAAACGTAGGAGAGGGGAAAAAATATTGAGGAGAGTAGTAGGTTTACAGTTTTCAATATCATTTCCAGGGTTGGCTTCACTGGAAAGGGAAACTGAACAAAGATTGAAACCATGCAGATGTTTGTGAAACAGGGAAAGGAAGTAGGCAGTGGAAAGCCTTGAGGCTTGAGGTATGACTAGGAAGAGCAAGGAACTGGTGAGAACTTACGGGGGTGGGTAAAAATGTGTGGAGAATAAGAGATAAGAGCCTGGTGAGCCATTTGGTAGATACCGGCTTTTACTCTGAGTGAAATGTAAGGAAAGATGTGGTTTCATCGACAATTTCAAGAAACACTTTCCTTGTTTGGCTAAGAATAGACAGAAAGCAAGGGCAGAGACAAAAATCACTTAGGAGGATACTGGGGCAAGAGAATACGGTGGCTTGTACCAGGATTTCAGCAATGTAGGTGGTAATAAGTAGTCATATTCTGGGTATATTTGGAATGTAGAGGCAAAAATGACTTGCCAACAGAATGGTTGTGGGATGTGAAAGAGAGGAAGAAATCAAGGAGGACTCTAAGCTTTTTTTTTTTTTTTTTTTTTTTTTTTACCTGGGTAACCTGGGCATTCACTCTTTAAATTGATAAAACTGTGATTTAAAGGGGAAAAAGTGCACTGAAGCAGAGTTAGAAGTAGAGGGGAGAGCAAGTGTTTGGATTGGGACATATGATGCTTGTCATAACTATTACACAGCTAGTTGTTGGTGTTGAATGAGAAGACCTTCAGGTGTGAAATAGAAACTTGGGTGTCACCAGAATATAGAGTTTTTAAAAGTAGGACACTGGATGCAATCACCAAGGTGTGAATGTAGAGGGCAAATAGAAGGGCTCCTAGTACTGAGCTCTGGGGCACATCAACATTGAGAGGTTGAAGAAAAGAGAAGGGACAAGCAAGGAAACTGAAAAGGTGATTAATGAGGTAAGAGAAAAAGTGCAAGCGTGACTTGAGTCTTGGAAGCCAGGCGAAGAAAATATTTCAAGGAGGAAATACAGATCAATTCTCTCTAAAAATGTTGATATGTCAGTTAGAGGGTCATTGGATTTAACACTAAATCATTGATGACCTCTGTAAGAATCGTTTCAGCAGAGTTGTGAGAGAGTGAGTTGGTTCAGGAGAAAATAGACAGGAGGAAGAGTCAGAAAAAAATTAGAGAAGTTTTGCTATAGAGGAGTTAAGAGTAATGAGAGGGTTACTAGACATAAATGATGTGGAATCAAGGAAAACCTTTGCTTTGTTTTAAGATGGGAGAAATTATAGCATGTTTGTATGCTGACAGAAATGATCCTGTTGAAAGCAGTCTTAAAAGGTAATCTAATAAGAATTATCTGACATGTTCTAATAAATTATATACTCTTCTATAGAAGCCTGAGCCACTAAACTTCAATTGCTAATGAAGAAGAAAAACTTTTAACACATTTGCAAAAACAAATTGAGAACATAAATGGCCCATGGCTATATCTCATAATTTTTCAGTGTGTCTACTCAAATATTCATCATCGTTGACCATCATTTTGCCAAAAAATTCTCACAATTTCAATTATCACCATCAACAACTTGACTGAAAAACATTCTTTAGAAAAATTCTTCCCAAATAATTGATATATTTATAAAGACCTATGTGATAGATGTTCTGGTCGGGGGCCTTCTCTAAGACTATAATTTCTGGGAAAAGGACCTGTGATCTTTTCAGAGATATGTGTTACTAAAGAAATGCAGGTATAGAGGCAGGGGTCACCTTGGGCAATTGATTCTCAATTCTGGGTGAAGAATAGAATCACATGAGAAGCTTTTTAAAATGCTGATGCCCTAGATTCATCCTCAGAAATTCTGAGGTTTAGTTGATTTTAGATAAGTCCCAATCATCTGAATTTTTAACAGTTCTTCAGTGGATTGTCATGAACAGTACTTAAATTCTTGGCACATATCTTTAAGAGTCATAAACCGTCAGTATCTAAGTTCTGAGGGTTTAGTGGCAGGGAATAAAGAAACACTGGGATGACCTTCAAGTCCTCTCAAGAGGCAGTGGTGTGATAGGGGTCTGGCTCAACAATAACATTTATCTTGATAAAAGACTTATGCATCTACCTTAACCAAGCTTGTGTTTATCTAAATTATCTAACAACTCTGTTCCTCATCTCTCTCAAGTTTTTACAAATCTAACTTAAAGATTTGATTCAAGGGCTAACTCATGGACTTAGACTATTAAAGAATATCTATCTAGACTATGGTTAGAAAGTAAATTTTACTCATATTACCTCATTAAGCAAAACCCAGAACACAGACATAAGGCACCATTGGGGTTCTATGATCTTGCATATAAATGGTACGCTTCAATTTCCGGTTTCTTTTCCTATATTACCATAACTTGTTCTTGGTCTCCTTTAAACTACTGTTTTTCATTTACCTCTTTTTGGTTTCTGCATTTATTTTTACCCTTCTCTAACTTTCTCTTCATTTTGTAGTGTTTTCTTTCACTTTTTTAAAATCATTATTGGCAACAGCTGGAACACAGAAATGGAAGAGAAGTTACATTCAAGGAATGTAAAATATTGGGAGTTCTTTATAATCATTTAGAAAGCATTTCATATAGAAGGGGTGCTAAAAAGTATGTGTCAGAGCAATAAAGCCCAGAAAATAACTTCCAAAGCAGTTCTATCACTTACCCAAAATAAAGAAACCAAGAAATGGAAAATCACATATACAAAATAATTGTATACATTTTTAAATGTATAAGTTGTTTATTTCATAGAGAATCTTATTGCCTGGCTATATTTTTAAAATGAAATAATGGTTCTACTGCATTTTAAGGCAACACTATCCTCTTGGAAGAGTAATATATATATACTACATTCACAATATAATCAACATAAAGGGTCTTTTGGATACAGTGCATATATGAACAAGAATCTGTAAAAGAAACTGTTTGAGACTAAAGAGGAAAATCATGCATTATTACCATGTACTGTGCCTAGCTCTCCATCCTGTGCACAAATTAATTTAGTACTTACTAAACATTATAAAATAAATGAAGTGCTACAATAATTCTTAAAGACTTCAGATCAAACTACTCTTTAAAATCTGTTTTCACTCTCTATATAACCACCTCTCTATGATAAGTCAGCCATTTATCAAAATCAGTGAGAATTATGGCAAAAATGCCAGATATCTGTAATATGATTTAATTCTATTAAAATAACTTCAATAAATCATTTGCATACTAGAAATCAGAGACACTAGCTCATTTAGGATAAATTCAAACAATATAAAATTGTTGCTAGGAGACAGAAAAAAATTAGATTTGAGTTCAGCAAAGGAAAGAGTCTTCACGATTCCAATTGAGATAATCATTTCATTCTTCACTAACACTCTTTGGATGCTACCCTGAAATTATGAAAAGAAACATAGCTAATCAACTATGAATGTTAGAATGTTAGTCAATTGTTTTTCATTTATAATAATTTGATCAATATTTCAATGGTAAATAGATTTTCAGAATTTCAGTCTCCCTATAAAAATTTTGTAACCATTTGCATTTCAGCCTTAAACAACATGGTTCATTGCCCTATTTTATTTGTGTAAAGTTATTTTGATGCCTAATACAAAATATCTTACTCTCTAATAGA